>NC_080039.1:19427094-19584594 GCF_030020395.1 Manis pentadactyla
ACTTCCCTGATCACGAAGATCCGCCCAATGCCCCACTGCATCCACTTCCATCAACAGAGCAAGGTACTGTAGAATCCCTGTCTTCTCTTCTTGGTTCTACCCTCCGAAAACATTACATGTGCCAATCATAATGCATTCTTTCTCCCCCCAATGTTATCCCTAAATTCTCACAAGTCCTCCCTTGTCGCTTTCCCTTTGGTAACTGTTAGTTCATTCTTGGGTTCTGTGTATCTGCAGGTATTTTACGCCATCAGTTTTTTCTTGGTTATCCATGTCCACAGATGGGTCAAATCATTTGATACTTGTCCTTTTCCTGTCTCATTTCATTGAGCATAATAGCCCCTCTTTCCATCCATGTTGTTGGAAATGGTAGGATTTGTTTTCTTCTTATGGCTGAATGATAATTGATTGTGTGTATGTACCACATCTTCTTAATCCGTTCACCTACTTATGGACAAAGTTGGCTATTGAGAATAGTGCTGTGATAACAAAGAGGTGCACATGTCTTTTTTCAACTGGGCTGCTACATTCCGTCAATAAATCAATCTATCAATCTATCTGTCATCTTTGTTTCTATCTATAATGTCATGTATCAACCAATCTATCTGTATATGTATCTTTCTATATTCTATAACCCATCATGTATCTATCTATATCATCTATCTACCATCTTTCCATATATCTAATATATTATCTATACACTTATCTATCTATCTATTCTAGTCTGTCATCTGTCTTCCAAATATCTGCCTAAACTTTCCTATCTATCTATCTATCTATCTATCTATCTATCTATCTATCTATCTATCTATCTATCTATCTATCTATCTAACTAACTATCTATATATCTATCTACCTATCTATCTATCAATATGTCTGTCTATATATTATCTATCTTTCAAGGTAACTATCAATCTTCCACCTATCCGTCCATCTACATATGTATTCATCTATCATGTTAGTAATTCATCTATCATCTATGAAACATTTATTTGCCTATTTATTTATCACAATTTCATGAGAAATATTATCTTTACTAAACTAACCCATCACCAAGGTCCTTAAATACACTCCATTGCAGTCACTCTCTTTGATGATAGTCAGATAATGTAGAATCACTACTTGGCTTCTCTGTTTTGTACAGCCCTCCCCATGCCCTGCACCCACAATAATGCTAATCGTAAAGTGTGCTATTCTTTCCTCTGCCCTTCTTCTTGCATTCACACCTGTCCAACACAGTCTCTTGCCCTTTGGTAACTGTTACCCCAATCTTGGGATCTGTGAACCTACTGGTGTTTTGTTCCCTCAGTTTTTTCTTGGTTCTCCATCTGCACAGATGGGTCAAATCATTTGATAGTTGTTTTTCTCTACCTCACTTATTTCACTGATCATAATACCCTCTAGCTCCATTCATGTTGTTGCAAATGATAGGATTTCTTTTCTTCTTATGTCTGAATAATATTCCTTGTGTAAATGACCACATCTTCTTGAGCCATTAATCTACTGCTGACAAATTAGCTTGGCAACTTTGAATAGTGCTGTGATAAACATAGGGATTCATTTGTCTGTTTTAACTAGGCTTCTGTATTTGTATTTCTGGATTATTTATTTATTTATTTATTTATTGCAAATCTATAATTACATGTGTTACACTACATTTACTAGACTTCCCTGATTACGATGATCCGCCCAATGCCCCACTGCATCCACTTCCATCAGCAGAGCAAGGTACTGTAGAATCACTGTCTTCTCTGCTTGGTTCTACCTTCCCAAAACATTACAAGTGCCAATCATAATGCATTCTTTCTTCCCCCACTGTTATACCTCCATTCTCATATATCCTCCCTAGTCGCTTTCCCTTTGGTTACTGTTATTTCATTCTTGGGTTCTGTGTGTCTGCAGCTATTTTGCTTCATCATTTTTTTTCTTGGTTCTCCATGTCCACAGATGGGTCAAATCATTTGATACTTGTCCTTTTCTTGTCTCATTTCATTGAGCATGATGCCCCCTCCGCCCATCCATGTTTTTGGAAATGGTAGGATTTGATTTATTCTTATGGCTGAATGATAATTGATTGTGTATATGTACCACGTCTTCTTAATCCGTTCACCTACTGATGGACACAGTCGGCTATTGTGAATAGTGCTGTGATAACAAAGAGGTGCACATGTCTTTTTTCAACTGGGCTGCTACATTCCATCAATAAATCAATCTATCAATCTATCTGTCATCTTTGTTTCTATTATCATGTCATGTATCAACCAATCTATCTGTATATGTATCTTTCTATATTCTATAACCCATCATGTATCTATCTATATCATCTATCTACCATCTTACCATATATCTAATATATTATCTATCCACTTATCTATATATCTATTCTAATCTATCATCTGACTTCCATATATCTGCCTAATCTTTCATTTCTATCTATCTATCTTTCTATCTATCTATCTATCTATCTATCTATCTATCTATCTATCATCTATCTATCTATCTGTCTGTCTATCTGTCATCTATCTTTCAAGGTACCTATCAATCTTCCACCTATCCATCCATCTACATATGTATGCATCTATCATGTTAGTAAATCATCTATCATCTAGCAAACATTTATTTGCCTATTTATTTATCACAATTTCATGAGAAACGTTATCTTTACTAAACTAACCCATCACCAAGATCCTTCCATACACTCCATTGCAGTCACTATCTTTGAGCATTGTCAGATAATGTAGATTCACTACTTGTCTTCCCTGTTCTGTACAGCCCTCCCCATGCCCAGCAACCACAATAATGCTAATCGTAAAGTGTGCTATCCTTACCTCTGCCCTTCTTCTTGCATTCACACCTATCCACCCCAGTCTCTAGCCCTTTGGTAACTGTTACCCCAATCTTGTGATATGTGAACCTACTGGTGTTTTTTTCCCTCAGTTTTAACTTGGTTCTCCATATCCACAGTTGGGTCAAATCATTTGATAGTTGTTTTTCTCTACCTCACTTATTTCACTGAGCATAATACCCTCTAGCTCCATTCTTGTTGTTGCAAATGATAGGATTTGTTTTCTTCTTATGTCTGAATAATATTTCCTGTGTATATGAGCACATCTTCTGGAGCCATTAATCTACTGATGACAAATTAGCTTGGCAACATTGAATAGTGCTGTGATAAACATAGGGATGCATTTGTCCGTTTTAACTAGGCTTCTGTATTTGTGTTACTGGATTATTTATTTATTTATTCATTTATTTATTGCTAATCTATAATTACATGTGTAACACTACATTCACTAGACTTCCCTGATCACGAAGATCCGCCCAATGCCCCACTGCATCCACTTCCATCAACAGAGCAAGGTACTGTAGAATCCCTGTCTTCTCTTCTTGGTTCTACCCTCCGAAAACATTACATGTGCCAATCATAATGCATTCTTTCTCCCCCCAATGTTATCCCTAAATTCTCACAAGTCCTCCCTTGTCGCTTACCCTTTGGTAACTGTTAGTTCATTCTTGGGTTCTGTGTATCTGCAGGTATTTTACGCCATCAGTTTTTTCTTGGTTATCCATGTCCACAGATGGGTCAAATCATTTAATACTTGTCCTTTTCCTGTCTCATTTCATTGAGCATAATAGCCCCTCTTTCCATCCATGTTGGAAATGGTAGGATTTGTTTTCTTCTTATGGCTGAATGATAATTGATTGTGTGTATGTACCACATCTTCTTAATCCGTTCACCTATTGATGGACACAGTAGGCTATTGAGAATAGTGCTGTGATAACAAAGAGGTGCACATGTCTTTTTTCAACTGGGATGCTACATTCCGTCAATAAATCAATCTATCAATCTATCTGTCATATTTGTTTCTATCTATAATGTCATGTATCAACCAATCTATCTGTATATGTATCTTTCTATATTCTATAACCCATCATGTTTCTATCTATATCATCTATCTACCATCTTTCCATATATCTAATATATTATCTATACACTTATCTATCTATCTATTCTAGTCTGTCATCTGACTTCCAAATATCTGCATTATCTTTCCTATCTATCTATCTATCTCTCTATCTATCTATCTATCCATCTACCTATCTATCTATCTATCTATCTATCTATCTATCTATCTAACTATCTATATATCTATCTACCTATCTATCTATCAATATGTCTGTCTATCTATTATCTATCTTTCAAGGTAACTATCAATCTTCCACCTATCCGTCCATCTACATATGTATTCATCTATCATGTTAGTAATTCATCTATCATCTATGAAACATTTATTTGCCTATTTATTTATCACAATTTCATGAGAAATATTATCTTTACTAAACTAACCCATCACCAAGATCCTTCCATACACTCCATTGCAGTCACTCTCTTTGATGATAGTCAGATAATGTAGAATCACTACTTGGCTTCTCTGTTTTGTACAGCCCTCCCCATGCCCTGCACCCACAATAATGCTAATCGTAAAGTGTGCTATCCTTTCCTCTGCCCTTCTTCTTGCATTCACACCTATCCAACACAGTCTCTTGCCCTTTGGTAACTGTTACCCCAATCTTGGGATCTGTGAACCTACTGGTGTTTTGTTCCCTCAGTTTTTTCTTGGTTCTCCATCTCCACAGATGGGTCAAATCATTTGATAGTTGTTTTTCTCTACCTCACTTATTTCACTGATCATAATACCCTCTAGCTCCATTCATGTTGTTGCAAATGATAGGATTTCTTTTCTTCTTATGTGTGAATAATATTCCTTGTGTATATGACCACATCTTCTTGAGCCATTAATCTACTGCTGACAAATTAGCTTGGCAACTTTGAATAGTGCTGTGATCAACATAGGGATTCATTTGTCTGTTTTAACTAGGTTTCTGTATTTGTATTTCTGGATTATTTATTTATTTATTTATTTATTGCTAATCTATAATTACATGTGTTACACTACATTTACTACACTTCCCTGATTACGATGATCCGCCCAATGCCCCTCTGCATCCACTTCCATCAGTAGAGCAAGGTACTGTAGAATCACTGTCTTCTCTGCTTGGTTCTACCTTCCCAAAACATTACATGTGCCAATCATAATGCATTCTTTCTCCCCCCAATGTTATCCCTAAATTCTCACAAGTCCTCCCTTGTCGCTTTCCCTTTGGTAACTGTTAGTTCATTCTTGGGTTCTGTGTATCTGCAGGTATTTTACGCCATCAGTTTTTTCTTGGTTATCCATGTCCACAGATGGGTCAAATCATTTGATACTTGTCCTTTTCCTGTCTCATTTCATTGAGCATAATAGCCCCTCTTTCCATCCATGTTGTTGGAAATGGTAGGATTTGTTTTCTTCTTATGGCTGAATGATAATTGATTGTGTGTATGTACCACATCTTCTTAATCCGTTCACCTACTTATGGACAAAGTTGGCTATTGAGAATAGTGCTGTGATAACAAAGAGGTGCACATGTCTTTTTTCAACTGGGCTGCTACATTCCGTCAATAAATCAATCTATCAATCTATCTGTCATCTTTGTTTCTATCTATAATGTCATGTATCAACCAATCTATCTGTATATGTATCTTTCTATATTCTATAACCCATCATGTATCTATCTATATCATCTATCTACCATCTTTCCATATATCTAATATATTATCTATACACTTATCTATCTATCTATTCTAGTCTGTCATCTGTCTTCCAAATATCTGCCTAAACTTTCCTATCTATCTATCTATCTATCTATCTATCTATCTATCTATCTATCTATCATCTATCTAACTAACTATCTATATATCTATCTACCTATCTATCTATCAATATGTCTGTCTATATATTATCTATCTTTCAAGGTAACTATCTATCTTCCACCTATCCGTCCATCTACATATGTATTCATCTATCATGTTAGTAATTCATCTATCATCTATGAAACATTTATTTGCCTATTTATTTATCACAATTTCATGAGAAATATTATCTTTACTAAACTAACCCATCACCAAGATCCTTCCATACACTCCATTGCAGTCACTCTCTTTGAGGATAGTCAGATAATGTGGAATCACTACTTGGCTTCTCTGTTTTGTACAGCCCTCCCCATGCCCTGCACCCACAATAATGCTAATCGTAAAGTGTGCTATCCTTTCCTCTGCCCTTCTTCTTGCATTCACACCTATCCAACACAGTCTCTTGCCCTTTGGTAACTGTTACCCCAATCTTGGGATCTGTGAACCTACTGGTGTTTTGTTCCCTCAGTTTTTTCTTGGTTCTCCATCTCCACAGATGGGTCAAATCAATTGATAGTTGTTTTTCTCTACCTCACTTATTTCACTGATCATAATACCCTCTAGCTCCATTCATGTTGTTGCAAATGATAGGATTTCTTTTCTTCTTATGTCTGAATAATATTCCTTGTGTATATGACCACATCTTCTTGAGCCATTAATCTACTGCTGACAAATTAGCTTGGCAACTTTGAATAGTGCTGTGATAAACATAGGGATTCATTTGTCTGTTTTAACTAGGCTTCTGTATTTGTATTTCTGGATTATTTATTTATTTATTTATTTATTGCTAATCTATAATTACATGTGTTACACTACATTTACTAGACTTCCCTGATTACGATGATCCGCCCAATGCCCCACTGCAACCACTTCCATCAGCAGAGCAAGGTACTGTAGAATCACTGTCTTCTCTGCTTGGTTCTACCTTCCCAAAAAATTACAAGTGCCAATCATAATGCATTCTTTCTTCCCCCACTGTTATCCCTCCATTCTCATATATCCTCCCTAGTCGCTTTCCCTTTGGTTACTGTTATTTCATTCTTGGGTTCTGTGTGTCTGCAGCTATTTTGCTTCATCATTTTTTTTCTTGGTTCTCCATGTCCACAGATGGGTCAAATCATTTGATTCTTGTCCTTTTCTTGTCTCATTTCATTGAGCATGATGCCCCCTCCTCCCATCCATGTTTTTGGAAATGGTAGGATTTGATTTATTCTTATGGCTGAATGATAATTGATTGTGTATATGTACCACATCTTCTTAATCCGTTCACCTACTGATGGACACAGTCGGCTATTGTGAATAGTGCTGTGATAACAAAGAGGTGCACATGTCTTTTTTCAACTGGGCTGCTACATTCCATCAATAAATCAATCTATCAATCTATCTGTCATCTTTGTTTCTATTATCATGTCATGTATCAACCAATCTATCTGTATATGTATCTTTCCATATTCTATAACCCATCATGTATCTATCTATATCATCTATCTACCATCTTACCATATATCTAATATATTATCTATCCACTTATCTATATATCTATTCTAATCTATCATCTGACTTCCATATATCAGCCTAATCTTTCATTTCTATCTATCTATCTATCTATCTATCTATCTATCTATCATCTATCTATCTATCTGTCTGTCTATCTGTCATCTATCTTTCAAGGTACCTATCAATCTTCCACCTATCCATCCATCTACATATGTATGCATCTATCATGTTAGTAAATCATCTATCATCTAGCAAACATTTATTTGCCTATTTATTTATCACAATTTCATGAGAAACGTTATCTTTCTAAACTAACCCATCACCAAGATCCTTCCATACACTCCATTGCAGTCACTATCTTTGAGCATTGTCAGATAATGTAGATTCACTACTTGTCTTCCCTGTTCTGTACAGCCCTCCCCATGCCCAGCAACCACAATAATGCTAATCGTAAAGTGTGCTATCCTTACCTCTGCCCTTCTTCTTGCATTCACACCTATCCACCCCAGTCTCTAGCACTTTGGTAACTGTTAACCCAATCTTGTGATATGTGAACCTACTGGTGTTTTTTTCCCTCAGTTTTAACTTGGTTCTCCATATCCACAGTTGGGTCAAATCATTTGATAGTTGTTTTTCTCTACCTCACTTATTTCACTGAGCATAATACCCTCTAGCTCCATTCTTGTTGTTGCAAATGATAAAATTTGTTTTCTTCTTATGTCTGAATAATATTTCCTGTGTATATGAGCACATCTTCTGGAGCCATTAATCTACTGATGAAAAATTAGCTTGGCAACATTGAATAGTGCTGTGATAAACATAGGGATGCATTTGTCCGTTTTAACTAGGCTTCTGTATTTGTGTTACTGGATTATTTATTTATTTATTCATTTATTTATTGCTAATCTATAATTACATGTGTAACACTACATTCACTAGACTTCCCTGATCACGAAGATCCGCCCAATGCCCCACTGCATCCACTTCCATCAACAGAGCAAGGTACTGTAGAATCCCTGTCTTCTCTTCTTGGTTCTACCCTCCGAAAACATTACATGTGCCAATCATAATGCATTCTTTCTCCCCCCAATGTTATCCCTAAATTCTCACAAGTCCTCCCTTGTCGCTTTCCCTTTGGTAACTGTTAGTTCATTCTTGGGTTCTGTGTATCTGCAGGTATTTTACGCCATCAGTTTTTTCTTGGTTATCCATGTCCACAGATGGGTCAAATCATTTAATACTTGTCCTTTTCCTGTCTCATTTCATTGAGCATAATAGCCCCTTTTTCCATCCATGTTGGAAATGGTAGGATTTGTTTTCTTCTTATGGCTGAATGATAATTGATTGTGTGTATGTACCACATCTTCTTAATCCGTTCACCTATTGATGGACCCAGTAGGCTATTGAGAATAGAGCTGTGATAACAAAGAGGTGCACATGTCTTTTTTCAACTGGGCTGCTACATTCCGTCAATAAATCAATCTATCAATCTATCTGTCATCTTTGTTTCTATCTATAATGTCATGTATCAACCAATCTATTTGTATATGTATCTTTCTATATTCTATAACCCATCATGTTTCTATCTATATCATCTATCTACCATCTTTCCATATATCTAATATATTATCTATACACTTATCTATCTATCTATTCTAGTCTGTCATCTGACTTCCAAATATCTGCCTAATCTTTCCTATCTATCTATCTATCTATCTATCTATCTATCTATCTATCTATCTATCTATCTGTCTATATATCTATCTACCTATCTATCTATCAATATGTCTGTCTATCTATTATCTATCTTTCAAGGTAACTATCAATCTTCCACATATCCGTCCATCTACATATGTATTCATCTATCATGTTAGTAATTCATCTATCATCTATGAAACATTTATTTGCCTATTTATTTATCACAATTTCATGAGAAATATTATCTTTACTAAACTAACCCATCACCAAGGTCCTTAAATACACTCCATTGCAGTCACTCTCTTTGATGATAGTCAGATAATGTAGAATCACTACTTGGCTTCTCTGTTTTGTACAGCCCTCCCCATGCCCTGCACCCACAATAATGCTAATCGTAAAGTGTGCTATCCTTTCCTCTGCCCTTCTTCTTGCATTCACACCTATCCAACACAGTCTCTTGCCCTTTGGTAACTGTTACCCCAATCTTGGGATCTGTGAACCTACTGCTGTTTTGTTCCCTCAGTTTTTTCTTGGTTCTCCATCTATACAGATGGGTCAAATCATTTGATAGTTGTTTTTCTCTACCTCACTTATTTCACTGATCATAATACCCTCTAGCTCCATTCATGTTGTTGCAAATGATAGGATTTATTTTCTTCTTATGTCTGAATAATATTCCTTGTGTATATGACCACATCTTCTTGAGCCATTAATCTACTGCTGACAAATTAGCTTGGCAACTTTGAATAGTGCTGTGATAAACATAGGGATTCATTTGTCTGTTTTAACTAGTCTTCTGTATTTGTATTTCTGGATTATTTATTTATTTATTTATTTATTGCTAATCTATAATTACATGTGTTACACTACATTTACTAGACTTCCCTGATTACGATGATCCGCCCAATGCCCCGCTGCATCCACTTCCATCAGCAGAGCAAGGTACTGTAGAATCACTGTCTTCTCTGCTTGGTTCTACCTTCCCAAAACATTACAAGTGCCAATCATAATGCATTCTTTCTTCCCCCACTGTTATCCCTCCATTCTCATATATCCTCCCTAGTCGCTTTCCCTTTGGTTACTGTTATTTCATTCTTGGGTTCTGTGTGTCTGCAGCTATTTTGCTTCATCATTTTTTTTCTTGGTTCTCCATGTCCACAGATGGGTCAAATCATTTGATACTTGTCCTTTTCTTGTCTCATTTCATTGAGCATGATGCCCCCTCCTCCCATCCATGTTTTTGGAAATGGTAGGATTTGATTTATTCTTATGGCTGAATGATAATTGATTGTGTATATGTACCACATCTTCTTAATCCGTTCACCTACTGATGGACACAGTCGGCTATTGTGAATAGTGCTGTGATAACAAAGAGGTGCACATGTCTTTTTTCAACTGGGCTGCTACATTCCATCAATAAATCAATCTATCAATCTATCTGTCATCTTTGTTTCTATTATCATGTCATGTATCAACCAATCTATCTGTATATGTATCTTTCTATATTCTATAACCCATCATGTATCTATCTATATCATCTATCTACCATCTTACCATATATCTAATATATTATCTATCCACTTATCTATATATCTATTCTAATCTATCATCTGACTTCCATATATCTGCCTAATCTTTCATTTCTATCTATCTATCTTTCTATCTATCTATCTATCTATCTATCTATCTATCTATCTATCTATCATCTATCTATCTATCTGTCTGTCTATCTGTCATCTATCTTTCAAGGTACCTATCAATCTTCCACCTATCCATCCATCTACATATGTATGCATCTATCATGTTAGTAAATCATCTATCATCTAGCAAACATTTATTTGCCTATTTATTTATCACAATTTCATGAGAAACGTTATCTTTACTAAACTAACCCATCACCAAGATCCTTCCATACACTCCATTGCAGTCACTATCTTTGAGCATTGTCAGATAATGTAGATTCACTACTTGTCTTCCCTGTTCTGTACAGCCCTCCCCATGCCCAGCAACCACAATAATGCTAATCGTAAAGTGTGCTATCCTTACCTCTGCCCTTCTTCTTGCATTCACACCTATCCACCCCAGTCTCTAGCCCTTTGGTAACTGTTACCCCAATCTTGTGATATGTGAACCTACTGGTGTTTTTTTCCCTCAGTTTTAACTTGGTTCTCCATATCCACAGTTGGGTCAAATCATTAGATAGTTGTTTTTCTCTACCTCACTTATTTCACTGAGCATAATACCCTCTAGCTCCATTCTTGTTGTTGCAAATGATAGGATTTGTTTTCTTCTTATGTCTGAATAATATTTCCTGTGTATATGAGCACATCTTCTGGAGCCATTAATCTACTGATGACAAATTAGCTTGGCAACATTGAATAGTGCTGTGATAAACATAGGGATGCATTTGTCCGTTTTAACTAGGCTTCTGTATTTGTGTTACTGGATTATTTATTTATTTATTCATTTATTTATTGCTAATCTATAATTACATGTGTAACACTACATTCACTAGACTTCCCTGATCACGAAGATCCGCCCAATGCCCCACTGCATCCACTTCCATCAACAGAGCAAGGTACTGTAGAATCCCTGTCTTCTCTTCTTGGTTCTACCCTCCGAAAACATTACATGTGCCAATCATAATGCATTCTTTCTCCCCCCAATGTTATCCCTAAATTCTCACAAGTCCTCCCTTGTCGCTTTCCCTTTGGTAACTGTTAGTTCATTCTTGGGTTCTGTGTATCTGCAGGTATTTTACGCCATCAGTTTTTTCTTGGTTATCCATGTCCACAGATGGGTCAAATCATTTGATACTTGTCCTTTTCCTGTCTCATTTCATTGAGCATAATAGCCCCTCTTTCCATCCATGTTGTTGGAAATGGTAGGATTTGTTTTCTTCTTATGGCTGAATGATAATTGATTGTGTGTATGTACCACATCTTCTTAATCCGTTCACCTACTTATGGACAAAGTTGGCTATTGAGAATAGTGCTGTGATAACAAAGAGGTGCACATGTCTTTTTTCAACTGGGCTGCTACATTCCGTCAATAAATCAATCTATCAATCTATCTGTCATCTTTGTTTCTATCTATAATGTCATGTATCAACCAATCTATCTGTATATGTATCTTTCTATATTCTATAACCCATCATGTATCTATCTATATCATCTATCTACCATCTTTCCATATATCTAATATATTATCTATACACTTATCTATCTATCTATTCTAGTCTGTCATCTGTCTTCCAAATATCTGCCTAAACTTTCCTATCTATCTATCTATCTATCTATCTATCTATCTATCTATCTATCTATCTATCTATCTATCTATCTATCTATCTATCTAACTAACTATCTATATATCTATCTACCTATCTATCTATCAATATGTCTGTCTATATATTATCTATCTTTCAAGGTAACTATCAATCTTCCACCTATCCGTCCATCTACATATGTATTCATCTATCATGTTAGTAATTCATCTATCATCTATGAAACATTTATTTGCCTATTTATTTATCACAATTTCATGAGAAATATTATCTTTACTAAACTAACCCATCACCAAGGTCCTTAAATACACTCCATTGCAGTCACTCTCTTTGATGATAGTCAGATAATGTAGAATCACTACTTGGCTTCTCTGTTTTGTACAGCCCTCCCCATGCCCTGCACCCACAATAATGCTAATCGTAAAGTGTGCTATTCTTTCCTCTGCCCTTCTTCTTGCATTCACACCTGTCCAACACAGTCTCTTGCCCTTTGGTAACTGTTACCCCAATCTTGGGATCTGTGAACCTACTGGTGTTTTGTTCCCTCAGTTTTTTCTTGGTTCTCCATCTGCACAGATGGGTCAAATCATTTGATAGTTGTTTTTCTCTACCTCACTTATTTCACTGATCATAATACCCTCTAGCTCCATTCATGTTGTTGCAAATGATAGGATTTCTTTTCTTCTTATGTCTGAATAATATTCCTTGTGTAAATGACCACATCTTCTTGAGCCATTAATCTACTGCTGACAAATTAGCTTGGCAACTTTGAATAGTGCTGTGATAAACATAGGGATTCATTTGTCTGTTTTAACTAGGCTTCTGTATTTGTATTTCTGGATTATTTATTTATTTATTTATTTATTGCAAATCTATAATTACATGTGTTACACTACATTTACTAGACTTCCCTGATTACGATGATCCGCCCAATGCCCCACTGCATCCACTTCCATCAGCAGAGCAAGGTACTGTAGAATCACTGTCTTCTCTGCTTGGTTCTACCTTCCCAAAACATTACAAGTGCCAATCATAATGCATTCTTTCTTCCCCCACTGTTATACCTCCATTCTCATATATCCTCCCTAGTCGCTTTCCCTTTGGTTACTGTTATTTCATTCTTGGGTTCTGTGTGTCTGCAGCTATTTTGCTTCATCATTTTTTTTCTTGGTTCTCCATGTCCACAGATGGGTCAAATCATTTGATACTTGTCCTTTTCTTGTCTCATTTCATTGAGCATGATGCCCCCTCCGCCCATCCATGTTTTTGGAAATGGTAGGATTTGATTTATTCTTATGGCTGAATGATAATTGATTGTGTATATGTACCACGTCTTCTTAATCCGTTCACCTACTGATGGACACAGTCGGCTATTGTGAATAGTGCTGTGATAACAAAGAGGTGCACATGTCTTTTTTCAACTGGGCTGCTACATTCCATCAATAAATCAATCTATCAATCTATCTGTCATCTTTGTTTCTATTATCATGTCATGTATCAACCAATCTATCTGTATATGTATCTTTCTATATTCTATAACCCATCATGTATCTATCTATATCATCTATCTACCATCTTACCATATATCTAATATATTATCTATCCACTTATCTATATATCTATTCTAATCTATCATCTGACTTCCATATATCTGCCTAATCTTTCATTTCTATCTATCTATCTTTCTATCTATCTATCTATCTATCTATCTATCTATCTATCTATCATCTATCTATCTATCTGTCTGTCTATCTGTCATCTATCTTTCAAGGTACCTATCAATCTTCCACCTATCCATCCATCTACATATGTATGCATCTATCATGTTAGTAAATCATCTATCATCTAGCAAACATTTATTTGCCTATTTATTTATCACAATTTCATGAGAAACGTTATCTTTACTAAACTAACCCATCACCAAGATCCTTCCATACACTCCATTGCAGTCACTATCTTTGAGCATTGTCAGATAATGTAGATTCACTACTTGTCTTCCCTGTTCTGTACAGCCCTCCCCATGCCCAGCAACCACAATAATGCTAATCGTAAAGTGTGCTATCCTTACCTCTGCCCTTCTTCTTGCATTCACACCTATCCACCCCAGTCTCTAGCCCTTTGGTAACTGTTACCCCAATTTTGTGATATGTGAACCTACTGGTGTTTTTTTCCCTCAGTTTTAACTTGGTTCTCCATATCCACAGTTGGGTCAAATCATTTGATAGTTGTTTTTCTCTACCTCACTTATTTCACTGAGCATAATACCCTCTAGCTCCATTCTTGTTGTTGCAAATGATAGGATTTGTTTTCTTCTTATGTCTGAATAATATTTCCTGTGTATATGAGCACATCTTCTGGAGCCATTAATCTACTGATGACAAATTAGCTTGGCAACATTGAATAGT
This sequence comes from Manis pentadactyla, assembly GCF_030020395.1. Taxonomy (NCBI): domain Eukaryota; kingdom Metazoa; phylum Chordata; class Mammalia; order Pholidota; family Manidae; genus Manis; species Manis pentadactyla. Next base: position 19,441,772 of record NC_080039.1, read on the forward strand.
GCTGTGATAAACATAGGGATGCATTTGTCCGTTTTAACTAGGCTTCTGTATTTGTGTTACTGGATTATTTATTTATTTATTCATTTATTTATTGCTAATCTATAATTACATGTGTAACACTACATTCACTAGACTTCCCTGATCACGAAGATCCGCCCAATGCCCCACTGCATCCACTTCCATCAACAGAGCAAGGTACTGTAGAATCCCTGTCTTCTCTTCTTGGTTCTACCCTCCGAAAACATTACATGTGCCAATCATAATGCATTCTTTCTCCCCCCAATGTTATCCCTAAATTCTCACAAGTCCTCCCTTGTCGCTTACCCTTTGGTAACTGTTAGTTCATTCTTGGGTTCTGTGTATCTGCAGGTATTTTACGCCATCAGTTTTTTCTTGGTTATCCATGTCCACAGATGGGTCAAATCATTTAATACTTGTCCTTTTCCTGTCTCATTTCATTGAGCATAATAGCCCCTCTTTCCATCCATGTTGGAAATGGTAGGATTTGTTTTCTTCTTATGGCTGAATGATAATTGATTGTGTGTATGTACCACATCTTCTTAATCCGTTCACCTATTGATGGACACAGTAGGCTATTGAGAATAGTGCTGTGATAACAAAGAGGTGCACATGTCTTTTTTCAACTGGGATGCTACATTCCGTCAATAAATCAATCTATCAATCTATCTGTCATATTTGTTTCTATCTATAATGTCATGTATCAACCAATCTATTTGTATATGTATCTTTCTATATTCTATAACCCATCATGTTTCTATCTATATCATCTATCTACCATCTTTCCATATATCTAATATATTATCTATACACTTATCTATCTATCTATTCTAGTCTGTCATCTGACTTCCAAATATCTGCATTATCTTTCCTATCTATCTATCTATCTCTCTATCTATCTATCTATCCATCTACCTATCTATCTATCTATCTATCTATCTATCTATCTATCTAACTATCTATATATCTATCTACCTATCTATCTATCAATATGTCTGTCTATCTATTATCTATCTTTCAAGGTAACTATCAATCTTCCACCTATCCGTCCATCTACATATGTATTCATCTATCATGTTAGTAATTCATCTATCATCTATGAAACATTTATTTGCCTATTTATTTATCACAATTTCATGAGAAATATTATCTTTACTAAACTAACCCATCACCAAGATCCTTCCATACACTCCATTGCAGTCACTCTCTTTGATGATAGTCAGATAATGTAGAATCACTACTTGGCTTCTCTGTTTTGTACAGCCCTCCCCATGCCCTGCACCCACAATAATGCTAATCGTAAAGTGTGCTATCCTTTCCTCTGCCCTTCTTCTTGCATTCACACCTATCCAACACAGTCTCTTGCCCTTTGGTAACTGTTACCCCAATCTTGGGATCTGTGAACCTACTGGTGTTTTGTTCACTCAGTTTTTTCTTGGTTCTCCATCTCCACAGATGGGTCAAATCATTTGATAGTTGTTTTTCTCTACCTCACTTATTTCACTGATCATAATACCCTCTAGCTCCATTCATGTTGTTGCAAATGATAGGATTTCTTTTCTTCTTATGTGTGAATAATATTCCTTGTGTATATGACCACATCTTCTTGAGCCATTAATCTACTGCTGACAAATTAGCTTGGCAACTTTGAATAGTGCTGTGATCAACATAGGGATTCATTTGTCTGTTTTAACTAGGTTTCTGTATTTGTATTTCTGGATTATTTATTTATTTATTTATTGCTAATCTATAATTACATGTGTTACACTACATTTACTAGACTTCCCTGATTACGATGATCCGCCCAATGCCCCTCTGCATCCACTTCCATCAGTAGAGCAAGGTACTGTAGAATCACTGTCTTCTCTGCTTGGTTCTACCTTCCCAAAACATTACATGTGCCAATCATAATGCATTCTTTCTCCCCCCAATGTTATCCCTAAATTCTCACAAGTCCTCCCTTGTCGCTTTCCCTTTGGTAACTGTTAGTTCATTCTTGGGTTCTGTGTATCTGCAGGTATTTTACGCCATCAGTTTTTTCTTGGTTATCCATGTCCACAGATGGGTCAAATCATTTGATACTTGTCCTTTTCCTGTCTCATTTCATTGAGCATAATAGCCCCTCTTTCCATCCATGTTGTTGGAAATGGTAGGATTTGTTTTCTTCTTATGGCTGAATGATAATTGATTGTGTGTATGTACCACATCTTCTTAATCCGTTCACCTACTTATGGACAAAGTTGGCTATTGAGAATAGTGCTGTGATAACAAAGAGGTGCACATGTCTTTTTTCAACTGGGCTGCTACATTCCGTCAATAAATCAATCTATCAATCTATCTGTCATCTTTGTTTCTATCTATAATGTCATGTATCAACCAATCTATCTGTATATGTATCTTTCTATATTCTATAACCCATCATGTATCTATCTATATCATCTATCTACCATCTTTCCATATATCTAATATATTATCTATACACTTATCTATCTATCTATTCTAGTCTGTCATCTGTCTTCCAAATATCTGCCTAAACTTTCCTATCTATCTATCTATCTATCTATCTATCTATCTATCTATCTATCTATCTATCTATCTATCTATCTATCATCTATCTAACTAACTATCTATATATCTATCTACCTATCTATCTATCAATATGTCTGTCTATATATTATCTATCTTTCAAGGTAACTATCTATCTTCCACCTATCCGTCCATCTACATATGTATTCATCTATCATGTTAGTAATTCATCTATCATCTATGAAACATTTATTTGCCTATTTATTTATCACAATTTCATGAGAAATATTATCTTTACTAAACTAACCCATCACCAAGATCCTTCCATACACTCCATTGCAGTCACTCTCTTTGAGGATAGTCAGATAATGTGGAATCACTACTTGGCTTCTCTGTTTTGTACAGCCCTCCCCATGCAGTGCACCCACAATAATGCTAATCGTAAAGTGTGCTATCCTTTCCTCTGCCCTTCTTCTTGCATTCACACCTATCCAACACAGTCTCTTGCCCTTTGGTAACTGTTACCCCAATCTTGGGATCTGTGAACCTACTGGTGTTTTGTTCCCTCAGTTTTTTCTTGGTTCTCCATCTCCACAGATGGGTCAAATCAATTGATAATTGTTTTTCTCTACCTCACTTATTTCACTGATCATAATACCCTCTAGCTCCATTCATGTTGTTGCAAATGATAGGATTTCTTTTCTTCTTATGTCTGAATAATATTCCTTGTGTATATGACCACATCTTCTTGAGCCATTAATCTACTGCTGACAAATTAGCTAGGCAACTTTGAATAGTGCTGTGATAAACATAGGGATTCATTTGTCTGTTTTAACTAGGCTTCTGTATTTGTATTTCTGGATTATTTATTTATTTATTTATTTATTGCTAATCTATAATTACATGTGTTACACTACATTTACTAGACTTCCCTGATTACGATGATCCGCCCAATGCCCCACTGCAACCACTTCCATCAGCAGAGCAAGGTACTGTAGAATCACTGTCTTCTCTGCTTGGTTCTACCTTCCCAAAAAATTACAAGTGCCAATCATAATGCATTCTTTCTTCCCCCACTGTTATCCCTCCATTCTCATATATCCTCCCTAGTCGCTTTCCCTTTGGTTACTGTTATTTCATTCTTGGGTTCTGTGTGTCTGCAGCTATTTTGCTTCATCATTTTTTTTCTTGGTTCTCCATGTCCACAGATGGGTCAAATCATTTGATTCTTGTCCTTTTCTTGTCTCATTTCATTGAGCATGATGCCCCCTCCTCCCATCCATGTTTTTGGAAATGGTAGGATTTGATTTATTCTTATGGCTGAATGATAATTGATTGTGTATATGTACCACATCTTCTTAATCCGTTCACCTACTGATGGACACAGTCGGCTATTGTGAATAGTGCTGTGATAACAAAGAGGTGCACATGTCTTTTTTCAACTGGGCTGCTACATTCCATCAATAAATCAATCTATCAATCTATCTGTCATCTTTGTTTCTATTATCATGTCATGTATCAACCAATCTATCTGTATATGTATCTTTCTATATTCTATAACCCATCATGTATCTATCTATATCATCTATCTACCATCTTACCATATATCTAATATATTATCTATCCACTTATCTATATATCTATTCTAATCTATCATCTGACTTCCATATATCTGCCTAATCTTTCATTTCTATCTATCTATCTATCTATCTATCTATCTATCTATCTATCATCTATCTATCTATCTGTCTGTCTATCTGTCATCTATCTTTCAAGGTACCTATCAATCTTCCACCTATCCATCCATCTACATATGTATGCATCTATCATGTTAGTAAATCATCTATCATCTAGCAAACATTTATTTGCCTATTTATTTATCACAATTTCATGAGAAACGTTATCTTTCTAAACTAACCCATCACCAAGATCCTTCCATACACTCCATTGCAGTCACTATCTTTGAGCATTGTCAGATAATGTAGATTCACTACTTGTCTTCCCTGTTCTGTACAGCCCTCCCCATGCCCAGCAACCACAATAATGCTAATCGTAAAGTGTGCTATCCTTACCTCTGCCCTTCTTCTTGCATTCACACTTATCCACCCCAGTCTCTAGCCCTTTGGTAACTGTTAACCCAATCTTGTGATATGTGAACCTACTGGTGTTTTTTTCCCTCAGTTTTAACTTGGTTCTCCATATCCACAGTTGGGTCAAATCATTTGATAGTTGTTTTTCTCTACCTCACTTATTTCACTGAGCATAATACCCTCTAGCTCCATTCTTGTTGTTGCAAATGATAAAATTTGTTTTCTTCTTATGTCTGAATAATATTTCCTGTGTATATGAGCACATCTTCTGGAGCCATTAATCTACTGATGAAAAATTAGCTTGGCAACATTGAATAGTGCTGTGATAAACATAGGGATGCATTTGTCCGTTTTAACTAGGCTTCTGTATTTGTGTTACTGGATTATTTATTTATTTATTCATTTATTTATTGCTAATCTATAATTACATGTGTAACACTACATTCACTAGACTTCCCTGATCACGAAGATCCGCCCAATGCCCCACTGCATCCACTTCCATCAACAGAGCAAGGTACTGTAGAATCCCTGTCTTCTCTTCTTGGTTCTACCCTCCGAAAACATTACATGTGCCAATCATAATGCATTCTTTCTCCCCCCAATGTTATCCCTAAATTCTCACAAGTCCTCCCTTGTCGCTTTCCCTTTGGTAACTGTTAGTTCATTCTTGGGTTCTGTGTATCTGCAGGTATTTTACGCCATCAGTTTTTTCTTGGTTATCCATGTCCACAGATGGGTCAAATCATTTAATACTTGTCCTTTTCCTGTCTCATTTCATTGAGCATAATAGCCCCTTTTTCCATCCATGTTGGAAATGGTAGGATTTGTTTTCTTCTTATGGCTGAATGATAATTGATTGTGTGTATGTACCACATCTTCTTAATCCGTTCACCTATTGATGGACCCAGTAGGCTATTGAGAATAGAGCTGTGATAACAAAGAGGTGCACATGTCTTTTTTCAACTGGGCTGCTACATTCCGTCAATAAATCAATCTATCAATCTATCTGTCATCTTTGTTTCTATCTATAATGTCATGTATCAACCAATCTATTTGTATATGTATCTTTCTATATTCTATAACCCATCATGTTTCTATCTATATCATCTATCTACCATCTTTCCATATATCTAATATATTATCTATACACTTATCTATCTATCTATTCTAGTCTGTCATCTGACTTCCAAATATCTGCCTAAACTTTCCTATCTATCTATCTATCTATCTATCTATCTATCTATCTATCTATCTATCTATCTATCTATCTATCTATCTGTCTATATATCTATCTACCTATCTATCTATCAATATGTCTGTCTATCTATTATCTATCTTTCAAGGTAACTATCAATCTTCCACATATCCGTCCATCTACATATGTATTCATCTATCATGTTAGTAATTCATCTATCATCTATGAAACATTTATTTGCCTATTTATTTATCACAATTTCATGAGAAATATTATCTTTACTAAACTAACCCATCACCAAGGTCCTTAAATACACTCCATTGCAGTCACTCTCTTTGATGATAGTCAGATAATGTAGAATCACTACTTGGCTTCTCTGTTTTGTACAGCCCTCCCCATGCCCTGCACCCACAATAATGCTAATCGTAAAGTGTGCTATCCTTTCCTCTGCCCTTCTTCTTGCATTCAGACCTATCCAACACAGTCTCTTGCCCTTTGGTAACTGTTACCCCAATCTTGGGATCTGTGAACCTACTGCTGTTTTGTTCCCTCAGTTTTTTCTTGGTTCTCCATCTATACAGATGGGTCAAATCATTTGATAGTTGTTTTTCTCTACCTCACTTATTTCACTGATCATAATACCCTCTAGCTCCATTCATGTTGTTGCAAATGATAGGATTTCTTTTCTTCTTATGTCTGAATAATATTCCTTGTGTATATGACCACATCTTCTTGAGCCATTAATCTACTGCTGACAAATTAGCTTGGCAACTTTGAATAGTGCTGTGATAAACATAGGGATTCATTTGTCTGTTTTAACTAGTCTTCTGTATTTGTATTTCTGGATTATTTATTTATTTATTTATTTATTGCTAATCTATAATTACATGTGTTACACTACATTTACTAGACTTCCCTGATTACGATGATCCGCCCAATGCCCCGCTGCATCCACTTCCATCAGCAGAGCAAGGTACTGTAGAATCACTGTCTTCTCTGCTTGGTTCTACCTTCCCAAAACATTACAAGTGCCAATCATAATGCATTCTTTCTTCCCCCACTGTTATCCCTCCATTCTCATATATCCTCCCTAGTCGCTTTCCCTTTGGTTACTGTTATTTCATTCTTGGGTTCTGTGTGTCTGCAGCTATTTTGCTTCATCATTTTTTTTCTTGGTTCTCCATGTCCACAGATGGGTCAAATCATTTGATACTTGTCCTTTTCTTGTCTCATTTCATTGAGCATGATGCCCCCTCCTCCCATCCATGTTTTTGGAAATGGTAGGATTTGATTTATTCTTATGGCTGAATGATAATTGATTGTGTATATGTACCACATCTTCTTAATCCGTTCACCTACTGATGGACACAGTCGGCTATTGTGAATAGTGCTGTGATAACAAAGAGGTGCACATGTCTTTTTTCAACTGGGCTGCTACATTCCATCAATAAATCAATCTATCAATCTATCTGTCATCTTTGTTTCTATTATCATGTCATGTATCAACCAATCTATCTGTATATGTATCTTTCTATATTCTATAACCCATCATGTATCTATCTATATCATCTATCTACCATCTTACCATATATCTAATATATTATCTATCCACTTATCTATATATCTATTCTAATCTATCATCTGACTTCCATATATCTGCCTAATCTTTCATTTCTATCTATCTATCTTTCTATCTATCTATCTATCTATCTATCTATCTATCTATCTATCTATCTATCTATCATCTATCTATCTATCTGTCTGTCTATCTGTCATCTATCTTTCAAGGTACCTATCAATCTTCCACCTATCCATCCATCTACATATGTATGCATCTATCATGTTAGTAAATCATCTATCATCTAGCAAACATTTATTTGCCTATTTATTTATCACAATTTCATGAGAAACGTTATCTTTACTAAACTAACCCATCACCAAGATCCTTCCATACACTCCATTGCAGTCACTATCTTTGAGCATTGTCAGATAATGTAGATTCACTACTTGTCTTCCCTGTTCTGTACAGCCCTCCCCATGCCCAGCAACCACAATAATGCTAATCGTAAAGTGTGCTATCCTTACCTCTGCCCTTCTTCTTGCATTCACACCTATCCACCCCAGTCTCTAGCCCTTTGGTAACTGTTACCCCAATCTTGTGATATGTGAACCTACTGGTGTTTTTTTCCCTCAGTTTTAACTTGGTTCTCCATATCCACAGTTGGGTCAAATCATTTGATAGTTGTTTTTCTCTACCTCACTTATTTCACTGAGCATAATACCCTCTAGCTCCATTCTTGTTGTTGCAAATGATAGGATTTGTTTTCTTCTTATGTCTGAATAATATTTCCTGTGTATATGAGCACATCTTCTGGAGCCATTAATCTACTGATGACAAATTAGCTTGGCAACATTGAATAGTGCTGTGATAAACATAGGGATGCATTTGTCCGTTTTAACTAGGCTTCTGTATTTGTGTTACTGGATTATTTATTTATTTATTCATTTATTTATTGCTAATCTATAATTACATGTGTAACACTACATTCACTAGACTTCCCTGATCACGAAGATCCGCCCAATGCCCCTCTGCATCCACTTCCATCAACAGAGCAAGGTACTGTAGAATCCCTGTCTTCTCTTCTTGGTTCTACCCTCCGAAAACATTACATGTGCCAATCATAATGCATTCTTTCTCCCCCCAATGTTATCCCTAAATTCTCACAAGTCCTCCCTTGTCGCTTTCCCTTTGGTAACTGTTAGTTCATTCTTGGGTTCTGTGTATCTGCAGGTATTTTACGCCATCAGTTTTTTCTTGGTTATCCATGTCCACAGATGGGTCAAATCATTTGATACTTGTCCTTTTCCTGTCTCATTTCATTGAGCATAATAGCCCCTCTTTCCATCCATGTTGTTGGAAATGGTAGGATTTGTTTTCTTCTTATGGCTGAATGATAATTGATTGTGTGTATGTACCACATCTTCTTAATCCGTTCACCTACTTATGGACAAAGTTGGCTATTGAGAATAGTGCTGTGATAACAAAGAGGTGCACATGTCTTTTTTCAACTGGGCTGCTACATTCCGTCAATAAATCAATCTATCAATCTATCTGTCATCTTTGTTTCTATCTATAATGTCATGTATCAACCAATCTATCTGTATATGTATCTTTCTATATTCTATAACCCATCATGTATCTATCTATATCATCTATCTACCATCTTTCCATATATCTAATATATTATCTATACACTTATCTATCTATCTATTCTAGTCTGTCATCTGTCTTCCAAATATCTGCCTAATCTTTCCTATCTATCTATCTATCTATCTATCTATCTATCTATCTATCTATCTATCTATCTATCTAACTAACTATCTATATATCTATCTACCTATCTATCTATCAATATGTCTGTCTATATATTATCTATCTTTCAAGGTAACTATCAATCTTCCACCTATCCGTCCATCTACATATGTATTCATCTATCATGTTAGTAATTCATCTATCATCTATGAAACATTTATTTGCCTATTTATTTATCACAATTTCATGAGAAATATTATCTTTACTAAACTAACCCATCACCAAGGTCCTTAAATACACTCCATTGCAGTCACTCTCTTTGATGATAGTCAGATAATGTAGAATCACTACTTGGCTTCTCTGTTTTGTACAGCCCTCCCCATGCCCTGCACCCACAATAATGCTAATCGTAAAGTGTGCTATCCTTTCCTCTGCCCTTCTTCTTGCATTCACACCTATCCAACACAGTCTCTTGCCCTTTGGTAACTGTTACCCCAATCTTGGGATCTGTGAACCTACTGCTGTTTTGTTCCCTCAGTTTTTTCTTGGTTCTCCATCTCCACAGATGGGTCAAATCATTTGATAGTTGTTTTTCTCTACCTCACTTATTTCACTGATCATAATACCCTCTAGCTCCATTCATGTTGTTGCAAATGATAGGATTTCTTTTCTTCTTATGTCTGAATAATATTCCTTGTGTATATGACCACATCTTCTTGAGCCATTAATCTACTGCTGACAAATTAGCTTGGCAACTTTGAATAGTGCTGTGATAAACATAGGGATTCATTTGTCTGTTTTAACTAGGCTTCTGTATTTGTATTTCTGGATTATTTATTTATTTATTTATTTATTGCTAATCTATAATTACATGTGTTACACTACATTTACTAGACTTCCCTGATTACGATGATCCGCCCAATGCCCCGCTGCATCCACTTCCATCAGCAGAGCAAGGTACTGTAGAATCACTGTCTTCTCTGCTTGGTTCTACCTTCCCAAAACATTACAAGTGCCAATCATAATGCATTCTTTCTTCCCCCACTGTTATCCCTCCATTCTCATATATCCTCCCTAGTCGCTTTCCCTTTGGTTACTGTTATTTCATTCTTGGGTTCTGTGTGTCTGCAGCTATTTTGCTTCATCATTTTTTTCTTGGTTCTCCATGTCCACAGATGGGTCAAATCATTTGATACTTGTCCTTTTCCTGTCTCATTTCATTGAGCATAATAGCCCCTCTTTCCATCCATGTTGTTGGAAATGGTAGGATTTGTTTTCTTCTTATGGCTGAATGATAATTGATTGTGTGTATGTACCACATCTTCTTAATCCGTTCACATACTGATGGACACAGTCGACTATTGTGAATAGTGCTGTGATAACAAAGAGGTGCACATGTCTTTTTTCAACTGGGCTGCTACATTCCATCAATAAATCAATCTATCAATCTATCTGTCATCTTTGTTTCTATTATCATGTCATGTATCAACCAATCTATCTGTATATGTATCTTTCTATATTCTATAACCCATCATGTATCTATCTATATCATCTATCTACCATCTTACCATATATCTAATATATTATCTATCCACTTATCTATATATCTATTCTAATCTATCATCTGTCTTCCATATATCTGCCTAATCTTTCATTTCCATCTATCTATCTTTCTATCTATCTATCTATCTATCTATCTATCTATCTATCTATCTATCTATCTATCATCTATCTATCTATCTGTCTGTCTATCTGTCATCTATCTTTCAAGGTACCTATCAATCTTCCACCTATCCATCCATCTACATATGTATGCATCTATCATGTTAGTAAATCATCTATCATCTAGCAAACATTTATTTGCCTATTTATTTATCACAATTTCATGAGAAACGTTATCTTTACTAAACTAACCCATCACCAAGATCCTTCCATACACTCCATTGCAGTCACTATCTTTGAGCATTGTCAGATAATGTAGATTCACTACTTGTCTTCCCTGTTCTGTACAGTCCTCCCCATGCCCAGCAACCACAATAATGCTAATCGTAAAGTGTGCTATCCTTACCTCTGCCCTTCTTCTTGCATTCACACCTATCCACCCCAGTCTCTAGCCCTTTGGTAACTGTTACCCCAATCTTGTGATATGTGAACCTACTGGTGTTTTTTTCCCTCAGTTTTAACTTGGTTCTCCATATCCACAGTTGGGTCAAATCATTTGATAGTTGTTTTTCTCTACCTCACTTATTTCACTGAGCATAATACCCTCTAGCTCCATTCTTGTTGTTGCAAATGATAGGATTTGTTTTCTTCTTATGTCTGAATAATATTTCCTGTGTATATGAGCACATCTTCTGGAGCCATTAATCTACTGATGACAAATTAGCTTGGCAACATTGAATAGTGCTGTGATAAACATAGGGATGCATTTGTCCGTTTTAACTAGGCTTCTGTATTTGTGTTACTGGATTATTTATTTATTTATTCATTTATTTATTGCTAATCTATAATTACATGTGTAACACTACATTCACTAGACTTCCCTGATCACGAAGATCCGCCCAATGCCCCACTGCATCCACTTCCATCAACAGAGCAAGGTACTGTAGAATCCCTGTCTTCTCTTCTTGGTTCTACCCTCCGAAAACATTACATGTGCCAATCATAATGCATTCTTTCTCCCCCCAATGTTATCCCTAAATTCTCACAAGTCCTCCCTTGTCGCTTTCCCTTTGGTAACTGTTAGTTCATTCTTGGGTTCTGTGTATCTGCAGGTATTTTACGCCATCAGTTTTTTCTTGGTTATCCATGTCCACAGATGGGTCAAATCATTTGATACTTGTCCTTTTCCTGTCTCATTTCATTGAGCATAATAGCCCCTCTTTCCATCCATGTTGTTGGAAATGGTAGGATTTGTTTTCTTCTTATGGCTGAATGATAATTGATTGTGTGTATGTACCACATCTTCTTAGTCCGTTCACCTACTTATGGACAAAGTTGGCTATTGAGAATAGTGCTGTGATAACAAAGAGGTGCACATGTCTTTTTTCAACTGGGCTGCTACATTCCGTCAATAAATCAATCTATCAATCTATCTGTCATCTTTGTTTCTATCTATAATATCATGTATCAACCAATCTATCTGTATATGTATCTTTCTATATTCTATAACCCATCATGTATCTATCTATATCATCTATCTACCATCTTTCCATATATCTAATATATTATCTATACACTTATCTATCTATCTATTCTAGTCTGTCATCTGTCTTCCAAATATCTGCCTAATCTTTCCTATCTATCTATCTATCTATCTATCTATCTATCTATCTATCTATCTATCTATCTATCTATCTATCTAACTAACTATCTATATATCTATCTACCTATCTATCTATCAATATGTCTGTCTATATATTATCTATCTTTCAAGGTAACTATCAATCTTCCACCTATCCGTCCATCTACATATGTATTCATCTATCATGTTAGTAATTCATCTATCATCTATGAAACATTTATTTGCCTATTTATTTATCACAATTTCATGAGAAATATTATCTTTACTAAACTAACCCATCACCAAGGTCCTTAAATACACTCCATTGCAGTCACTCTCTTTGATGATAGTCAGATAATGTAGAATCACTACTTGGCTTCTCTGTTTTGTACAGCCCTCCCCATGCCCTGCACCCACAATAATGCTAATTGTAAAGTGTGCTATCCTTTCCTCTGCCCTTCTTCTTGCATTCACACCTATCCAACACAGTCTCTTGCCCTTTGGTAACTGTTACCCCAATCTTGGGATCTGTGAACCTACTGCTGTTTTGTTCCCTCAGTTTTTTCTTGGTTCTCCATCTCCACAGATGGGTCAAATCATTTGATAGTTGTTTTTCTCTACCTCACTTATTTCACTGATCATAATACCCTCTAGCTCCATTCATGTTGTTGCAAATGATAGGATTTCTTTTCTTCTTATGTCTGAATAATATTCCTTGTGTATATGACCACATCTTCTTGAGCCATTAATCTACTGCTGACAAATTAGCTTGGCAACTTTGAATAGTGCTGTGATAAACATAGGGATTCATTTGTCTGTTTTAACTAGGCTTCTGTATTTGTATTTCTGGATTATTTATTTATTTATTTATTTATTGCTAATCTATAATTACATGTGTTACACTACATTTACTAGACTTCCCTGATTACGATGATCCGCCCAATGCCCCGCTGCATCCACTTCCATCAGCAGAGCAAGGTACTGTAGAATCACTGTCTTCTCTGCTTGGTTCTACCTTCCCAAAACATTACAAGTGCCAATCATAATGCATTCTTTCTTCCCCCACTGTTATCCCTCCATTCTCATATATCCTCCCTAGTCGCTTTCCCTTTGGTTACTGTTATTTCATTCTTGGGTTCTGTGTGTCTGCAGCTATTTTGCTTCATCATTTTTTTCTTGGTTCTCCATGTCCACAGATGGGTCAAATCATTTGATACTTGTCCTTTTCCTGTCTCATTTCATTGAGCATAATAGCCCCTCTTTCCATCCATGTTGTTGGAAATGGTAGGATTTGTTTTCTTCTTATGGCTGAATGATAATTGATTGTGTGTATGTACCACATCTTCTTAATCCGTTCACATACTGATGGACACAGTCGACTATTGTGAATAGTGCTGTGATAACAAAGAGGTGCACATGTCTTTTTTCAACTGGGCTGCTACATTCCATCAATAAATCAATCTATCAATCTATCTGTCATCTTTGTTTCTATTATCATGTCATGTATCAACCAATCTATCTGTATATGTATCTTTCTATATTCTATAACCCATCATGTATCTATCTATATCATCTATCTACCATCTTACCATATATCTAATATATTATCTATCCACTTATCTATATATCTATTCTAATCTATCATCTGTCTTCCATATATCTGCCTAATCTTTCATTTCCATCTATCTATCTTTCTATCTATCTATCTATCTATCTATCTATCTATCTATCTATCTATCTATCATCTATCTATCTATCTGTCTGTCTATCTGTCATCTATCTTTCAAGGTACCTATCAATCTTCCACCTATCCATCCATCTACATATGTATGCATCTATCATGTTAGTAAATCATCTATCATCTAGCAAACATTTATTTGCCTATTTATTTATCACAATTTCATGAGAAACGTTATCTTTACTAAACTAACCCATCACCAAGATCCTTCCATACACTCCATTGCAGTCACTATCTTTGAGCATTGTCAGATAATGTAGATTCACTACTTGTCTTCCCTGTTCTGTACAGTCCTCCCCATGCCCAGCAACCACAATAATGCTAATCGTAAAGTGTGCTATCCTTACCTCTGCCCTTCTTCTTGCATTCACACCTATCCACCCCAGTCTCTAGCCCTTTGGTAACTGTTACCCCAATCTTGTGATATGTGAACCTACTGGTGTTTTTTTCCCTCAGTTTTAACTTGGTTCTCCATATCCACAGTTGGGTCAAATCATTTGATAGTTGTTTTTCTCTACCTCACTTATTTCACTGAGCATAATACCCTCTAGCTCCATTCTTGTTGTTGCAAATGATAGGATTTGTTTTCTTCTTATGTCTGAATAATATTTCCTGTGTATATGAGCACATCTTCTGGAGCCATTAATCTACTGATGACAAATTAGCTTGGCAACATTGAATAGTGCTGTGATAAACATAGGGATGCATTTGTCCGTTTTAACTAGGCTTCTGTATTTGTGTTACTGGATTATTTATTTATTTATTCATTTATTTATTGCTAATCTATAATTACATGTGTAACACTACATTCACTAGACTTCCCTGATCACGAAGATCCGCCCAATGCCCCACTGCATCCACTTCCATCAACAGAGCAAGGTACTGTAGAATCCCTGTCTTCTCTTCTTGGTTCTACCCTCCGAAAACATTACATGTGCCAATCATAATGCATTCTTTCTCCCCCCAATGTTATCCCTAAATTCTCACAAGTCCTCCCTTGTCGCTTTCCCTTTGGTAACTGTTAGTTCATTCTTGGGTTCTGTGTATCTGCAGGTATTTTACGCCATCAGTTTTTTCTTGGTTATCCATGTCCACAGATGGGTCAAATCATTTGATACTTGTCCTTTTCCTGTCTCATTTCATTGAGCATAATAGCCCCTCTTTCCATCCATGTTGTTGGAAATGGTAGGATTTGTTTTCTTCTTATGGCTGAATGATAATTGATTGTGTGTATGTACCACATCTTCTTAGTCCGTTCACCTACTTATGGACAAAGTTGGCTATTGAGAATAGTGCTGTGATAACAAAGAGGTGCACATGTCTTTTTTCAACTGGGCTGCTACATTCCGTCAATAAATCAATCTATCAATCTATCTGTCATCTTTGTTTCTATCTATAATGTCATGTATCAACCAATCTATCTGTATATGTATCTTTCTATATTCTATAACCCATCATGTATCTATCTATATCATCTATCTACCATCTTTCCATATATCTAATATATTATCTATACACTTATCTATCTATCTATTCTAGTCTGTCATCTGTCTTCCAAATATCTGCCTAATCTTTCCTATCTATCTATCTATCTATCTATCTATCTATCTATCTATCTATCTATCTATCTAACTAACTATCTATATATCTATCTACCTATCTATCTATCAATATGTCTGTCTATATATTATCTATCTTTCAAGGTAACTATCAATCTTCCACCTATCCGTCCATCTACATATGTATTCATCTATCATGTTAGTAATTCATCTATCATCTATGAAACATTTATTTGCCTATTTATTTATCACAATTTCATGAGAAATATTATCTTTACTAAACTAACCCATCACCAAGGTCCTTAAATACACTCCATTGCAGTCACTCTCTTTGATGATAGTCAGATAATGTAGAATCACTACTTGGCTTCTCTGTTTTGTACAGCCCTCCCCATGCCCTGCACCCACAATAATGCTAATTGTAAAGTGTGCTATCCTTTCCTCTGCCCTTCTTCTTGCATTCACACCTATCCAACACAGTCTCTTGCCCTTTGGTAACTGTTACCCCAATCTTGGGATCTGTGAACCTACTGCTGTTTTGTTCCCTCAGTTTTTTCTTGGTTCTCCATCTCCACAGATGGGTCAAATCATTTGATAGTTGTTTTTCTCTACCTCACTTATTTCACTGATCATAATACCCTCTAGCTCCATTCATGTTGTTGCAAATGATAGGATTTCTTTTCTTCTTATGTCTGAATAATATTCCTTGTGTATATGACCACATCTTCTTGAGCCATTAATCTACTGCTGACAAATTAGCTTGGCAACTTTGAATAGTGCTGTGATAAACATAGGGATTCATTTGTCTGTTTTAACTAGGCTTCTGTATTTGTATTTCTGGATTATTTATTTATTTATTTATTTATTGCTAATCTATAATTACATGTGTTACACTACATTTACTAGACTTCCCTGATTACGATGATCCGCCCAATGCCCCGCTGCATCCACTTCCATCAGCAGAGCAAGGTACTGTAGAATCACTGTCTTCTCTGCTTGGTTCTACCTTCCCAAAACATTACAAGTGCCAATCATAATGCATTCTTTCTTCCCCCACTGTTATCCCTCCATTCTCATATATCCTCCCTAGTCGCTTTCCCTTTGGTTACTGTTATTTCATTCTTGGGTTCTGTGTGTCTGCAGCTATTTTGCTTCATCATTTTTTTCTTGGTTCTCCATGTCCACAGATGGGTCAAATCATTTGATACTTGTCCTTTTCCTGTCTCATTTCATTGAGCATAATAGCCCCTCTTTCCATCCATGTTGTTGGAAATGGTAGGATTTGTTTTCTTCTTATGGCTGAATGATAATTGATTGTGTGTATGTACCACATCTTCTTAATCCGTTCACATACTGATGGACACAGTCGACTATTGTGAATAGTGCTGTGATAACAAAGAGGTGCACATGTCTTTTTTCAACTGGGCTGCTACATTCCATCAATAAATCAATCTATCAATCTATCTGTCATCTTTGTTTCTATTATCATGTCATGTATCAACCAATCTATCTGTATATGTATCTTTCTATATTCTATAACCCATCATGTATCTATCTATATCATCTATCTACCATCTTACCATATATCTAATATATTATCTATCCACTTATCTATATATCTATTCTAATCTATCATCTGTCTTCCATATATCTGCCTAATCTTTCATTTCCATCTATCTATCTTTCTATCTATCTATCTATCTATCTATCTATCTATCATCTATCTATCTATCTGTCTGTCTATCTGTCATCTATCTTTCAAGGTACCTATCAATCTTCCACCTATCCATCCATCTACATATGTATGCATCTATCATGTTAGTAAATCATCTATCATCTAGCAAACATTTATTTGCCTATTTATTTATCACAATTTCATGAGAAACGTTATCTTTACTAAACTAACCCATCACCAAGATCCTTCCATACACTCCATTGCAGTCACTATCTTTGAGCATTGTCAGATAATGTAGATTCACTACTTGTCTTCCCTGTTCTGTACAGTCCTCCCCATGCCCAGCAACCACAATAATGCTAATCGTAAAGTGTGCTATCCTTACCTCTGCCCTTCTTCTTGCATTCACACCTATCCACCCCAGTCTCTAGCCCTTTGGTAACTGTTACCCCAATCTTGTGATATGTGAACCTACTGGTGTTTTTTTCCCTCAGTTTTAACTTGGTTCTCCATATCCACAGTTGGGTCAAATCATTTGATAGTTGTTTTTCTCTACCTCACTTATTTCACTGAGCATAATACCCTCTAGCTCCATTCTTGTTGTTGCAAATGATAGGATTTGTTTTCTTCTTATGTCTGAATAATATTTCCTGTGTATATGAGCACATCTTCTGGAGCCATTAATCTACTGATGACAAATTAGCTTGGCAACATTGAATAGTGCTGTGATAAACATAGGGATGCATTTGTCCGTTTTAACTAGGCTTCTGTATTTGTGTTACTGGATTATTTATTTATTTATTCATTTATTTATTGCTAATCTATAATTACATGTGTAACACTACATTCACTAGACTTCCCTGATCACGAAGATCCGCCCAATGCCCCACTGCATCCACTTCCATCAACAGAGCAAGGTACTGTAGAATCCCTGTCTTCTCTTCTTGGTTCTACCCTCCGAAAACATTACATGTGCCAATCATAATGCATTCTTTCTCCCCCCAATGTTATCCCTAAATTCTCACAAGTCCTCCCTTGTCGCTTTCCCTTTGGTAACTGTTAGTTCATTCTTGGGTTCTGTGTATCTGCAGGTATTTT
Organism: Manis pentadactyla; assembly: GCF_030020395.1. Classification (NCBI taxonomy): domain Eukaryota; kingdom Metazoa; phylum Chordata; class Mammalia; order Pholidota; family Manidae; genus Manis; species Manis pentadactyla. The sequence continues at coordinate 19,460,267 of NC_080039.1, forward strand.
ACGCCATCAGTTTTTTCTTGGTTATCCATGTCCACAGATGGGTCAAATCATTTGATACTTGTCCTTTTCCTGTCTCATTTCATTGAGCATAATAGCCCCTCTTTCCATCCATGTTGTTGGAAATGGTAGGATTTGTTTTCTTCTTATGGCTGAATGATAATTGATTGTGTGTATGTACCACATCTTCTTAGTCCGTTCACCTACTTATGGACAAAGTTGGCTATTGAGAATAGTGCTGTGATAACAAAGAGGTGCACATGTCTTTTTTCAACTGGGCTGCTACATTCCGTCAATAAATCAATCTATCAATCTATCTGTCATCTTTGTTTCTATCTATAATGTCATGTATCAACCAATCTATCTGTATATGTATCTTTCTATATTCTATAACCCATCATGTATCTATCTATATCATCTATCTACCATCTTTCCATATATCTAATATATTATCTATACACTTATCTATCTATCTATTCTAGTCTGTCATCTGTCTTCCAAATATCTGCCTAATCTTTCCTATCTATCTATCTATCTATCTATCTATCTATCTATCTATCTATCTATCTATCTATCTATCTATCTAACTAACTATCTATATATCTATCTACCTATCTATCTATCAATATGTCTGTCTATATATTATCTATCTTTCAAGGTAACTATCAATCTTCCACCTATCCGTCCATCTACATATGTATTCATCTATCATGTTAGTAATTCATCTATCATCTATGAAACATTTATTTGCCTATTTATTTATCACAATTTCATGAGAAATATTATCTTTACTAAACTAACCCATCACCAAGGTCCTTAAATACACTCCATTGCAGTCACTCTCTTTGATGATAGTCAGATAATGTAGAATCACTACTTGGCTTCTCTGTTTTGTACAGCCCTCCCCATGCCCTGCACCCACAATAATGCTAATTGTAAAGTGTGCTATCCTTTCCTCTGCCCTTCTTCTTGCATTCACACCTATCCAACACAGTCTCTTGCCCTTTGGTAACTGTTACCCCAATCTTGGGATCTGTGAACCTACTGCTGTTTTGTTCCCTCAGTTTTTTCTTGGTTCTCCATCTCCACAGATGGGTCAAATCATTTGATAGTTGTTTTTCTCTACCTCACTTATTTCACTGATCATAATACCCTCTAGCTCCATTCATGTTGTTGCAAATGATAGGATTTCTTTTCTTCTTATGTCTGAATAATATTCCTTGTGTATATGACCACATCTTCTTGAGCCATTAATCTACTGCTGACAAATTAGCTTGGCAACTTTGAATAGTGCTGTGATAAACATAGGGATTCATTTGTCTGTTTTAACTAGGCTTCTGTATTTGTATTTCTGGATTATTTATTTATTTATTTATTTATTGCTAATCTATAATTACATGTGTTACACTACATTTACTAGACTTCCCTGATTACGATGATCCGCCCAATGCCCCGCTGCATCCACTTCCATCAGCAGAGCAAGGTACTGTAGAATCACTGTCTTCTCTGCTTGGTTCTACCTTCCCAAAACATTACAAGTGCCAATCATAATGCATTCTTTCTTCCCCCACTGTTATCCCTCCATTCTCATATATCCTCCCTAGTCGCTTTCCCTTTGGTTACTGTTATTTCATTCTTGGGTTCTGTGTGTCTGCAGCTATTTTGCTTCATTATTTTTTTCTTGGTTCTCCATGTCCACAGATGGGTCAAATCATTTGATACTTGTCCTTTTCCTGTCTCATTTCATTGAGCATAATAGCCCCTCTTTCCATCCATGTTGTTGGAAATGGTAGGATTTGTTTTCTTCTTATGGCTGAATGATAATTGATTGTGTGTATGTACCACATCTTCTTAATCCGTTCACATACTGATGGACACAGTCGACTATTGTGAATAGTGCTGTGATAACAAAGAGGTGCACATGTCTTTTTTCAACTGGGCTGCTACATTCCATCAATAAATCAATCTATCAATCTATCTGTCATCTTTGTTTCTATTATCATGTCATGTATCAACCAATCTATCTGTATATGTATCTTTCTATATTCTATAACCCATCATGTATCTATCTATATCATCTATCTACCATCTTACCATATATCTAATATATTATCTATCCACTTATCTATATATCTATTCTAATCTATCATCTGTCTTCCATATATCTGCCTAATCTTTCATTTCCATCTATCTATCTTTCTATCTATCTATCTATCTATCTATCTATCTATCATCTATCTATCTATCTGTCTGTCTATCTGTCATCTATCTTTCAAGGTACCTATCAATCTTCCACCTATCCATCCATCTACATATGTATGCATCTATCATGTTAGTAAATCATCTATCATCTAGCAAACATTTATTTGCCTATTTATTTATCACAATTTCATGAGAAACGTTATCTTTACTAAACTAACCCATCACCAAGATCCTTCCATACACTCCATTGCAGTCACTATCTTTGAGCATTGTCAGATAATGTAGATTCACTACTTGTCTTCCCTGTTCTGTACAGTCCTCCCCATGCCCAGCAACCACAATAATGCTAATCGTAAAGTGTGCTATCCTTACCTCTGCCCTTCTTCTTGCATTCACACCTATCCACCCCAGTCTCTAGCCCTTTGGTAACTGTTACCCCAATCTTGTGATATGTGAACCTACTGGTGTTTTTTTCCCTCAGTTTTAACTTGGTTCTCCATATCCACAGTTGGGTCAAATCATTTGATAGTTGTTTTTCTCTACCTCACTTATTTCACTGAGCATAATACCCTCTAGCTCCATTCTTGTTGTTGCAAATGATAGGATTTGTTTTCTTCTTATGTCTGAATAATATTTCCTGTGTATATGAGCACATCTTCTGGAGCCATTAATCTACTGATGACAAATTAGCTTGGCAACATTGAATAGTGCTGTGATAAACATAGGGATGCATTTGTCCGTTTTAACTAGGCTTCTGTATTTGTGTTACTGGATTATTTATTTATTTATTCATTTATTTATTGCTAATCTATAATTACATGTGTAACACTACATTCACTAGACTTCCCTGATCACGAAGATCCGCCCAATGCCCCACTGCATCCACTTCCATCAACAGAGCAAGGTACTGTAGAATCCCTGTCTTCTCTTCTTGGTTCTACCCTCCGAAAACATTACATGTGCCAATCATAATGCATTCTTTCTCCCCCCAATGTTATCCCTAAATTCTCACAAGTCCTCCCTTGTCGCTTTCCCTTTGGTAACTGTTAGTTCATTCTTGGGTTCTGTGTATCTGCAGGTATTTTACGCCATCAGTTTTTTCTTGGTTATCCATGTCCACAGATGGGTCAAATCATTTGATACTTGTCCTTTTCCTGTCTCATTTCATTGAGCATAATAGCCCCTCTTTCCATCCATGTTGTTGGAAATGGTAGGATTTGTTTTCTTCTTATGGCTGAATGATAATTGATTGTGTGTATGTACCACATCTTCTTAGTCCGTTCACCTACTTATGGACAAAGTTGGCTATTGAGAATAGTGCTGTGATAACAAAGAGGTGCACATGTCTTTTTTCAACTGGGCTGCTACATTCCGTCAATAAATCAATCTATCAATCTATCTGTCATCTTTGTTTCTATCTATAATGTCATGTATCAACCAATCTATCTGTATATGTATCTTTCTATATTCTATAACCCATCATGTATCTATCTATATCATCTATCTACCATCTTTCCATATATCTAATATATTATCTATACACTTATCTATCTATCTATTCTAGTCTGTCATCTGTCTTCCAAATATCTGCCTAAACTTTCCTATCTATCTATCTATCTATCTATCTATCTATCTATCTATCTATCTATCTATCTATCTATCTATCTATCTAACTAAATATCTATATATCTATCTACCTATCTATCTATCAATATGTCTGTCTATATATTATCTATCTTTCAAGGTAACTATCAATCTTCCACCTATCCGTCCATCTACATATGTATTCATCTATCATGTTAGTAATTCATCTATCATCTATGAAACATTTATTTGCCTATTTATTTATCACAATTTCATGAGAAATATTATCTTTACTAAACTAACCCATCACCAAGATCCTTCCATACACTCCATTGCAGTCACTCTCTTTGATGATAGTCAGATAATGTAGAATCACTACTTGGCTTCTCTGTTTTGTACAGCCCTCCCCATGCCCTGCACCCACAATAATGCTAATCGTAAAGTGTGCTATCCTTTCCTCTGCCCTTCTTCTTGCATTCACACCTATCCAACACAGTCTCTTGCCCTTTGGTAACTGTTACCCCAATTTTGGGATCTGTGAACCTACTGGTGTTTTGTTCCCTCAGTTTTTTCTTGGTTCTCCATCTCCACAGATGGGTCAAATCAATTGATAGTTGTTTTTCTCTACCTCACTTATTTCACTGATCATAATACCCTCTAGCTCCATTCATGTTGTTGCAAATGATAGGATTTCTTTTCTTCTTATGTCTGAATAATATTCCTTGTGTATATGACCACATCTTCTTGAGCCATTAATCTACTGCTGACAAATTAGCTTGGCAACTTTGAATAGTGCTGTGATAAACATAGGGATTCATTTGTCTGTTTTAACTAGGCTTCTGTATTTGTATTTCTGGATTATTTATTTATTTATTTATTTATTGCTAATCTATAATTACATGTGATACACTACATTTACTAGACTTCCCTGATTACGATGATCCGCCCAATGCCCCACTGCAACCACTTCCATCAGCAGAGCAAGGTACTGTAGAATCACTGTCTTCTCTGCTTGGTTCTACCTTCCCAAAACATTACAAGTGCCAATCATAATGCATTCTTTCTTCCCCCACTGTTATCCCTCCATTCTCATATATCCTCCCTAGTCGCTTTCCCTTTGGTTACTGTTATTTCATTCTTGGGTTCTGTGTGTCTGCAGCTATTTTGCTTCATCATTTTTTTTCTTGGTTCTCCATGTCCACAGATGGGTCAAATCATTTGATACTTGTCCTTTTCTTGTCTCATTTCATTGAGCATGATGCCCCCTCCTCCCATCCATGTTTTTGGAAATGGTAGGATTTGATTTATTCTTATGGCTGAATGATAATTGATTGTGTATATGTACCACATCTTCTTAATCCGTTCACCTACTGATGGACACAGTCGGCTATTGTGAATAGTGCTGTGATAACAAAGAGGTGCACATGTCTTTTTTCAACTGGGCTGCTACATTCCATCAATAAATCAATCTATCAATCTATCTGTCATCTTTGTTTCTATTATCATGTCATGTATCAACCAATCTATCTGTATATGTATCTTTCTATATTCTATAACCCATCATGTATCTATATCATCTATCTACCATCTTACCATATATCTAATATATTATCTATCCACTTATCTATATATCTATTCTAATCTATCATCTGACTTCCATATATCTGCCTAATCTTTCATTTCTATCTATCTATCTTTCTATCTATCTATCTATCTATCTATCTATCTATCTATCTATCTGTCTGTCTATCTGTCATCTATCTTTCAAGGTACCTATCAATCTTCCACCTATCCATCCATCTACATATGTATGCATCTATCATGTTAGTAAATCATCTATCATCTAGCAAACATTTATTTGCCTATTTATTTATCACAATTTCATGAGAAACGTTATCTTTACTAAACTAACCCATCACCAAGATCCTTCCATACACTCCATTGCAGTCACTATCTTTGAGCATTGTCAGATAATGTAGATTCACTACTTGTCTTCCCTGTTCTGTACAGCCCTCCCCATGCCCAGCAACCACAATAATGCTAATCGTAAAGTGTGCTATCCTTACCTCTGCCCTTCTTCTTGCATTCACACCTATCCACCCCAGTCTCTAGCCCTTTGGTAACTGTTACCCCAATCTTGTGATATGTGAACCTACTGGTGTTTTTTTCCCTCAGTTTTAACTTGGTTCTCCATATCCACAGTTGGGTCAAATCATTTGATAGTTGTTTTTCTCTACCTCACTTATTTCACTGAGCATAATACCCTCTAGCTCCATTCTTGTTGTTGCAAATGATAGGATTTGTTTTCTTCTTATGTCTGAATAATATTTCCTGTGTATATGAGCACATCTTCTGGAGCCATTAATCTACTGATGACAAATTAGCTTGGCAACATTGAATAGTGCTGTGATAAACATAGGGATGCATTTGTCCGTTTTAACTAGGCTTCTGTATTTGCGTTACTGGATTATTTATTTATTTATTCATTTATTTATTGCTAATCTATAATTACATGTGTAACACTACATTCACTAGACTTCCCTGATCACGAAGATCCGCCCAATGCCCCTCTGCATCCACTTCCATCAACAGAGCAAGGTACTGTAGAATCCCTGTCTTCTCTTCTTGGTTCTACCCTCCGAAAACATTACATGTGCCAATCATAATGCATTCTTTCTCCCCCCAATGTTATCCCTAAATTCTCACAAGTCCTCCCTTGTCGCTTTCCCTTTGGTAACTGTTAGTTCATTCTTGGGTTCTGTGTATCTGCAGGTATTTTACGCCATCAGTTTTTTCTTGGTTATCCATGTCCACAGATGGGTCAAATCATTTAATACTTGTCCTTTTCCTGTCTCATTTCATTGAGCATAATAGCCCCTCTTTCCATCCATGTTGGAAATGGTAGGATTTGTTTTCTTCTTATGGCTGAATGATAATTGATTGTGTGTATGTACCACATCTTCTTAATCCGTTCACCTATTGATGGACACATTAGGCTATTGAGAATAGTGCTGTGATAACAAAGAGGTGCACATGTCTTTTTTCAACTGGGCTGCTACATTCCGTCAATAAATCAATCTATCAATCTATCTGTCATCTTTGTTTCTATCTATAATGTCATGTATCAACCAATCTATCTGTATATGTATCTTTCTATATTCTATAACCCATCATGTTTCTATCTATATCATCTATCTACCATCTTTCCATATATCTAATATATTATCTATACACTTATCTATCTATCTATTCTAGTCTGTCATCTGACTTCCAAATATCTGCCTAATCTTTCCTATCTATCTATCTATCTATCTATCTATCTATCTATCTATCTATCTATCTATCTATCTATCTATCTATCTATCTATCTGTCTATATATCTATCTACTTATCTATCTATCAATATGTCTGTCTATCTATTATCTATCTTTCAAGGTAACTATCAATCTTCCACCTATCCGTCCATCTACATATGTATTCATCTATCATGTTAGTAATTCATCTATCATCTATGAAACATTTATTTGCCTATTTATTTATCACAATTTCATGAGAAATATTATCTTTACTAAACTAACCCATCACCAAGGTCCTTAAATACACTCCATTGCAGTCACTCTCTTTGATGATAGTCAGATAATGTAGAATCACTACTTGGCTTCTCTGTTTTGTACAGCCCTCCCCATGCCCTGCACCCACAATAATGCTAATCGTAAAGTGTGCTATCCTTTCCTCTGCCCTTCTTCTTGCATTCACACCTATCCAACACAGTCTCTTGCCCTTTGGTAACTGTTACCCCAATCTTGGGATCTGTGAACCTACTGCTGTTTTGTTCCCTCAGTTTTTTCTTGGTTCTCCATCTCCACAGATGGGTCAAATCATTTGATAGTTGTTTTTCTCTACCTCACTTATTTCACTGATCATAATACCCTCTAGCTCCATTCATGTTGTTGCAAATGATAGGATTTCTTTTCTTCTTATGTCTGAATAATATTCCTTGTGTATATGACCACATCTTCTTGAGCCATTAATCTACTGCTGACAAATTAGCTTGGCAACTTTGAATAGTGCTGTGATAAACATAGGGATTCATTTGTCTGTTTTAACTAGGCTTCTGTATTTGTATTTCTGGATTATTTATTTATTTATTTATTTATTGCTAATCTATAATTACATGTGTTACACTACATTTACTAGACTTCCCTGATTACGATGATCCGCCCAATGCCCCACTGCATCCACTTCCATCAGCAGAGCAAGGTACTGTAGAATCACTGTCTTCTCGTCTTGGTTCTACCTTCCCAGAACATTACAAGTGCCAATCATAATGCATTCTTTCTTCCCCCACTGTTATCCCTCCATTCTCATATATCCTCCCTAGTCGCTTTCCCTTTGGTTACTGTTATTTCATTCTTGGGTTCTGTGTGTCTGCAGCTATTTTGCTTCATCATTTTTTTTCTTGGTTCTCCATGTCCACAGATGGGTCAAATCATTTGATACTTGTCCTTTTCTTGTCTCATTTCATTGAGCATGATGCCCCCTCCTCCCATCCATGTTTTTGGAAATGGTAGGATTTGATTTATTCTTATGGCTGAATGATAATTGATTGTGTATATGTACCACATCTTCTTAATCCGTTCACCTACTGATGGACACAGTCGGCTATTGTGAATAGTGCTGTGATAACAAAGAGGTGCACATGTCTTTTTTCAACTGGGCTGCTACATTCCATCAATAAATCAATCTATCAATCTATCTGTCATCTTTGTTTCTATTATCATGTCATGTATCAACCAATCTATCTGTATATGTATCTTTCTATATTCTATAACCCATCATGTACCTATCTATATCATCTATCTACCATCTTACCATATATCTAATATATTATCTATCCACTTATCTATATATCTATTCTAATCTATCATCTGACTTCCATATATCTGCCTAATCTTTCATTTCTATCTATCTATCTTTCTATCTATCTATCTATCTATCTATCTATCTATCTATCTATCTATCTATCATCTATCTATCTATCTGTCTGTCTATCTGTCATCTATCTTTCAAGGTACCTATCAATCTTCCACCTATCCATCCATCTACATATGTATGCATCTATCATGTTAGTAAATCATCTATCATCTAGCAAACATTTATTTGCCTATTTATTTATCACAATTTCGTGAGAAACGTTATCTTTACTAAACTAACCCATCACCAAGATCCTTCCATACACTCCATTGCAGTCACTATCTTTGAGCATTGTCAGATAATGTAGATTCACTACTTCTCTTCCCTGTTCTGTACAGCCCTCCCCATGCCCAGCAACCACAATAATGCTAATCGTAAAGTGTGCTATCCTTACCTCTGCCCTTCTTCTTGCATTCACACCTATCCACCCCAGTCTCTAGCCCTTTGGTAACTGTTACCCCAATCTTGTGATATGTGAACCTACTGGTGTTTTTTTCCCCTCAGTTTTAACTTGGTTCTCCATATCCACAGTTGGGTCAAATCATTTGATAGTTGTTTTTCTCTACCTCACTTATTTCACTGAGCATAATACCCTCTAGCTCCATTCTTGTTGTTGCAAATGATAGGATTTGTTTTCTTCTTATGTCTGAATAATATTTCCTGTGTATATGAGCACATCTTCTGGAGCCATTAATCTACTGATGACAAATTAGCTTGGCAACATTGAATAGTGCTGTGATAAACATAGGGATGCATTTGTAAGTTTTAACTAGGCTTCTGAATTTGTGTTACTGGATTATTTATTTATTTATTCATTTATTTATTGCTAATCTATAATTACATGTGTAACACTACATTCACTAGACTTCCCTGATCACGAAGATCCGCCCAATGCCCCTCTGCATCCACTTCCATCAACAGAGCAAGGTACTGTAGAATCCCTGTCTTCTCTTCTTGGTTCTACCCTCCGAAAACATTACATGTGCCAATCATAATGCATTCTTTCTCCCCCCAATGTTATCCCTAAATTCTCACAAGTCCTCCCTTGTCGCTTTCCCTTTGGTAACTGTTAGTTCATTCTTGGGTTCTGTGTATCTGCAGGTATTTTACGCCATCAGTTTTTTCTTGGTTATCCATGTCCACAGATGGGTCAAATCATTTGATACTTGTCCTTTTCCTGTCTCATTTCATTGAGCATAATAGCCCCTCTTTCCATCCATGTTGTTGGAAATGGTAGGATTTGTTTTCTTCTTATGGCTGAATGATAATTGATTGTGTGTATGTACCACATCTTCTTAATCCGTTCACCTACTTATGGACAAAGTTGGCTATTGAGAATAGTGCTGTGATAACAAAGAGGTGCACATGTCTTTTTTCAACTGGGCTGCTACATTCCGTCAATAAATCAATCTATCAATCTATCTGTCATCTTTGTTTCTATCTATAATATCATGTATCAACCAATCTATCTGTATATGTATCTTTCTATATTCTATAACCCATCATGTATCTATCTATATCATCTATCTACCATCTTTCCATATATCTAATATATTATCTATACACTTATCTATCTATCTATTCTAGTCTGTCATCTGTCTTCCAAATATCTGCCTAAACTTTCCTATCTATCTATCTATCTATCTATCTATCTATCTATCTATCTATCTATCTATCTATCTATCTATCTATCTATCTATCTATCTATCTATCTATCTATCTATCTATCTATCTATCTTTCTATCTATCTATCTATCTATCTATCTATCTATCTATCTATCTATCTATCTAACTAACTATCTATATATCTATCTACCTATCTATCTATCAATATGTCTGTCTATATATTATCTATCTTTCAAGGTAACTATCAATCTTCCACCTATCCGTCCATCTACATATGTATTCATCTATCATGTTAGTAATTCATCTATCATCTATGAAACATTTATTTGCCTATTTATTTATCACAATTTCATGAGAAATATTATCTTTACTAAACTAACCCATCACCAAGATCCTTCCATACACTCCATTGCAGTCACTCTCTTTGATGATAGTCAGATAATGTAGAATCACTACTTGGCTTCTCTGTTTTGTACAGCCCTCCCCATGCCCTGCACCCACAATAATGCTAATCGTAAAGTGTGCTATCCTTTCCTCTGCCCTTCTTCTTGCATTCACACCTATCCAACACAGTCTCTTGCCCTTTGGTAACTGTTACCCCAATTTTGGGATCTGTGAACCTACTGGTGTTTTGTTCCCTCAGTTTTTTCTTGGTTCTCCATCTCCACAGATGGGTCAAATCAATTGATAGTTGTTTTTCTCTACCTCACTTATTTCACTGATCATAATACCCTCTAGCTCCATTCATGTTGTTGCAAATGATAGGATTTCTTTTCTTCTTATGTCTGAATAATATTCGTTGTGTATATGACCACATCTTCTTGAGCCATTAATCTACTGCTGACAAATTAGCTTGGCAACTTTGAATAGTGCTGTGATAAACATAGGGATTCATTTGTCTGTTTTAACTAGGCTTCTGTATTTGTATTTCTGGATTATTTATTTATTTATTTATTTATTGCTAATCTATAATTACATGTGTTACACTACATTTACTAGACTTCCCTGATTACGATGATCCGCCCAATGCCCCACTGCAACCACTTCCATCAGCAGAGCAAGGTACTGTAGAATCACTGTCTTCTCTGCTTGGTTCTACCTTCCCAAAACATTACAAGTGCCAATCATAATGCATTCTTTCTTCCCCCACTGTTATCCCTCCATTCTCATATATCCTCCCTAGTCGCTTTCCCTTTGGTTACTGTTATTTCATTCTTATGTTCTGTGTGTCTGCAGCTATTTTGCTTCATCATTTTTTTTCTTGGTTCTCCATGTCCACAGATGGGTCAAATCATTTGATACTTGTCCTTTTCTTGTCTCATTTCATTGAGCATGATGCCCCCTCCTCCCATCCATGTTTTTGGAAATGGTAGGATTTGATTTATTCTTATGGCTGAATGATAATTGATTGTGTATATGTACCACATCTTCTTAATCCGTTCACCTACTGATGGACACAGTCGGCTATTGTGAATAGTGCTGTGATAACAAAGATGTGCACATGTCTTTTTTCAACTGGGCTGCTACATTCCATCAATAAATCAATCTATCAATCTATCTGTCATCTTTGTTTCTATTATCATGTCATGTATCAACCAATCTATCTGTATATGTATCTTTCTATATTCTATAACCCATCATGTATCTATCTATATCATCTATCTACCATCTTACCATATATCTAATATATTATCTATCCACTTATCTATATATCTATTCTAATCTATCATCTGACTTCCATATATCTGCCTAATCTTTCATTTCTATCTATCTATCTATCTTTCTATCTATCTATCTATCTATCTATCTATCTATCTATCTATCTATCTATCATCTATCTATCTATCTGTCTGTCTATCTGTCATCTATCTTTCAAGGTACCTATCAATCTTCCACCTATCCATCCATCTACATATGTATGCATCTATCATGTTAGTAAATCATCTATCATCTAGCAAACATTTATTTGCCTATTTATTTATCACAATTTCGTGAGAAACGTTATCTTTACTAAACTAACCCATCACCAAGATCCTTCCATACACTCCATTGCAGTCACTATCTTTGAGCATTGTCAGATAATGTAGATTCACTACTTCTCTTCCCTGTTCTGTACAGCCCTCCCCATGCCCAGCAACCACAATAATGCTAATCGTAAAGTGTGCTATCCTTACCTCTGCCCTTCTTCTTGCATTCACACCTATCCACCCCAGTCTCTAGCCCTTTGGTAACTGTTACCCCAATCTTGTGATATGTGAACCTACTGGTGTTTTTTTCCCTCAGTTTTAACTTGGTTCTCCATATCCACAGTTGGGTCAAATCATTTGATAGTTGTTTTTCTCTACCTCACTTATTTCACTGAGCATAATACCCTCTAGCTCCATTCTTGTTGTTGCAAATGATAGGATTTGTTTTCTTCTTATGTCTGAATAATATTTCCTGTGTATATGAGCACATCTTCTGGAGCCATTAATCTACTGATGACAAATTAGCTTGGCAACATTGAATAGTGCTGTGATAAACATAGGGATGCATTTGTCCGTTTTAACTAGGCTTCTGTATTTGTGTTACTGGATTATTTATTTATTTATTCATTTATTTATTGCTAATCTATAATTACATGTGTAACACTACATTCACTAGACTTCCCTGATCACGAAGATCCGCCCAATGCCCCTCTGCATCCACTTCCATCAACAGAGCAAGGTACTGTAGAATCCCTGTCTTCTCTTCTTGGTTCTACCCTCCGAAAACATTACATGTGCCAATCATAATGCATTCTTTCTCCCCCCAATGTTATCCCTAAATTCTCACAAGTCCTCCCTTGTCGCTTTCCCTTTGGTAACTGTTAGTTCATTCTTGGGTTCTGTGTATCTGCAGGTATTTTACGCCATCAGTTTTTTCTTGGTTATCCATGTCCACAGATGGGTCAAATCATTTGATACTTGTCCTTTTCCTGTCTCATTTCATTGAGCATAATAGCCCCTCTTTCCATCCATGTTGTTGGAAATGGTAGGATTTGTTTTCTTCTTATGGCTGAATGATAATTGATTGTGTGTATGTACCACATCTTCTTAATCCGTTCACCTACTTATGGACAAAGTTGGCTATTGAGAATAGTGCTGTGATAACAAAGAGGTGCACATGTCTTTTTTCAACTGGGCTGCTACATTCCGTCAATAAATCAATCTATCAATCTATCTGTCATCTTTGTTTCTATCTATAATATCATGTATCAACCAATCTATCTGTATATGTATCTTTCTATATTCTATAACCCATCATGTATCTATCTATATCATCTATCTACCATCTTTCCATATATCTAATATATTATCTATACACTTATCTATCTATCTATTCTAGTCTGTCATCTGTCTTCCAAATATCTGCCTAAACTTTCCTATCTATCTATCTATCTATCTATCTATCTATCTATCTATCTATCTATCTATCTATCTATCTATCTATCTATCTATCTATCTATCTTTCTATCTATCTATCTATCTATCTATCTATCTATCTATCTATCTAACTAACTATCTATATATCTATCTACCTATCTATCTATCAATATGTCTGTCTATATATTATCTATCTTTCAAGGTAACTATCAATCTTCCACCTATCCGTCCATCTACATATGTATTCATCTATCATGTTAGTAATTCATCTATCATCTATGAAACATTTATTTGCCTATTTATTTATCACAATTTCATGAGAAATATTATCTTTACTAAACTAACCCATCACCAAGATCCTTCCATACACTCCATTGCAGTCACTCTCTTTGATGATAGTCAGATAATGTAGAATCACTACTTGGCTTCTCTGTTTTGTACAGCCCTCCCCATGCCCTGCACCCACAATAATGCTAATCGTAAAGTGTGCTATCCTTTCCTCTGCCCTTCTTCTTGCATTCACACCTATCCAACACAGTCTCTTGCCCTTTGGTAACTGTTACCCCAATTTTGGGATCTGTGAACCTACTGGTGTTTTGTTCCCTCAGTTTTTTCTTGGATCTCCATCTCCACAGATGGGTCAAATCAATTGATAGTTGTTTTTCTCTACCTCACTTATTTCACTGATCATAATACCCTCTAGCTCCATTCATGTTGTTGCAAATGATAGGATTTCTTTTCTTCTTATGTCTGAATAATATTCGTTGTGTATATGACCACATCTTCTTGAGCCATTAATCTACTGCTGACAAATTAGCTTGGCAACTTTGAATAGTGCTGTGATAAACATAGGGATTCATTTGTCTGTTTTAACTAGGCTTCTGTATTTGTATTTCTGGATTATTTATTTATTTATTTATTTATTGCTAATCTATAATTACATGTGTTACACTACATTTACTAGACTTCCCTGATTACGATGATCCGCCCAATGCCCCACTGCAACCACTTCCATCAGCAGAGCAAGGTACTGTAGAATCACTGTCTTCTCTGCTTGGTTCTACCTTCCCAAAACATTACAAGTGCCAATCATAATGCATTCTTTCTTCCCCCACTGTTATCCCTCCATTCTCATATATCCTCCCTAGTCGCTTTCCCTTTGGTTACTGTTATTTCATTCTTATGTTCTGTGTGTCTGCAGCTATTTTGCTTCATCATTTTTTTTCTTGGTTCTCCATGTCCACAGATGTTTCAAATCATTTGATACTTGTCCTTTTCTTGTCTCATTTCATTGAGCATGATGCCCCCTCCTCCCATCCATGTTTTTGGAAATGGTAGGATTTGATTTATTCTTATGGCTGAATGATAATTGATTGTGTATATGTACCACATCTTCTTAATCCGTTCACCTACTGATGGACACAGTCGGCTATTGTGAATAGTGCTGTGATAACAAAGATGTGCACATGTCTTTTTTCAACTGGGCTGCTACATTCCATCAATAAATCAATCTATCAATCTATCTGTCATCTTTGTTTCTATTATCATGTCATGTATCAACCAATCTATCTGTATATGTATCTTTCTATATTCTATAACCCATCATGTATCTATCTATATCATCTATCTACCATCTTACCATATATCTAATATATTATCTATCCACTTATCTATATATCTATTCTAATCTATCATCTGACTTCCATATATCTGCCTAATCTTTCATTTCTATCTCTCTATCTATCTTTCTATCTATCTATCTATCTATCTATCTATCTATCTATCTATCTATCTATCTATCATCTATCTATCTATCTGTCTGTCTATCTGTCATCTATCTTTCAAGGTACCTATCAATCTTCCACCTATCCATCCATCTACATATGTATGCATCTATCATGTTAGTAAATCATCTATCATCTAGCAAACATTTATTTGCCTATTTATTTATCACAATTTCATGAGAAACGTTATCTTTACTAAACTAACCCATCACCAAGATCCTTCCATACACTCCATTGCAGTCACTATCTTTGAGCATTGTCAGATAATGTAGATTCACTACTTGTCTTCCCTGTTCTGTACAGCCCTCCCCATGCCCAGCAACCACAATAATGCTAATCGTAAAGTGTGCTATCCTTACCTCTGCCCTTCTTCTTGCATTCACACCTATCCACCCCAGTCTCTAGCCCTTTGGTAACTGTTACCCCAATCTTGTGATATGTGAACCTACTGGTGTTTTTTTCCCTCAGTTTTAACTTGGTTCTCCATATCCACAGTTGGGTCAAATCATTTGATAGTTGTTTTTCTCTACCTCACTTATTTCACTGAGCATAATACCCTCTAGCTCCATTCTTGTTGTTGCAAATGATAGGATTTGTTTTCTTCTTATGTCTGAATAATATTTCCTGTGTATATGAGCACATCTTCTGGAGCCATTAATCTACTGATGACAAATTAGCTTGGCAACATTGAATAGTGCTGTGATAAACATAGGGATGCATTTGTCCGTTTTAACTAGGCTTCTGTATTTGTGTTACTGGATTATTTATTTATTTATTCATTTATTTATTGCTAATCTATAATTACATGTGTAACACTACATTCACTAGACTTCCCTGATCACGAAGATCCGCCCAATGCCCCACTGCATCCACTTCCATCAACAGAGCAAGGTACTGTAGAATCCCTGTCTTCTCTTCTTGGTTCTACCCTCCGAAAACATTACATGTGCCAATCATAATGCATTCTTTCTCCCCCCAATGTTATCCCTAAATTCTCACAAGTCCTCCCTTGTCGCTTTCCCTTTGGTAACTGTTAGTTCATTCTTGGGTTCTGTGTATCTGCAGGTATTTTACGCCATCAGTTTTTTCTTGGTTATCCATGTCCACAGATGGGTCAAATCATTTGATACTTGTCCTTTTCTGACCATTTCATTGAGCATAATAGCCCCTCTTTCCATCCATGTTGTTGGAAATGGTAGGGTTTGTTTTCTTCTTATGGCTGAATGATAATTGATTGTGTGTATGTACCACATCTTCTTAATCCGTTCACCTACTTATGGACAAAGTTGGCTATTGAGAATAGTGCTGTGATAACAAAGAGGTGCACATGTCTTTTTTCAACTGGGCTGCTACATTCCGTCAATAAATCAATCTATCAATCTATCTGTCATCTTTGTTTCTATCTATAATGTCATGTATCAACCAATCTATCTGTATATGTATCTTTCTATATTCTATAACCCATCATGTTTCTATCTATATCATCTATCTACCATCTTTCCATATATCTAATATATTATCTATACACTTATCTATCTATCTATTCTAGTCTGTCATCTGACTTCCAAATATCTGCCTAATCTTTCCTATCTATCTATCTATCTATCTATCTATCTATCTGTCTATATATCTATCTACCTATCTATCTATCTATCAATATGTCTGTCTATCTATTATCTATCTTTCAAGGTAACTATCAATCTTCCACCTATCCGTCCATCTACATATGTATTCATCTATCATGTTAGTAATTCATCTATCATCTATGAAACATTTATTTGCCTATTTATTTATCACAATTTCATGAGAAATATTATCTTTACTAAACTAACCCATCACCAAGGTCCTTAAATACACTCCATTGCAGTCACTCTCTTTGATGATAGTCAGATAATGTAGAATCACTACTTGGCTTCTCTGTTTTGTACAGCCCTCCCCATGCCCTGCACCCACAATAATGCTAATCGTAAAGTGTGCTATCCTTTCCTCTGCCCTTCTTCTTGCATTCACACCTATCCAACACAGTCTCTTGCCCTTTGGTAACTGTTACCCCAATCTTGGGATCTGTGAACCTACTGCTGTTTTGTTCCCTCAGTTTTTTCTTGGTTCTCCATCTCCACAGATGGGTCAAATCATTTGATAGTTGTTTTTCTCTACCTCACTTATTTCACTGATCATAATACCCTCTAGCTCCATTCATGTTGTTGCAAATGATAGGATTTCTTTTCTTCTTATGTCTGAATAATATTCCTTGTGTATATGACCACATCTTCTTGAGCCATTAATCTACTGCTGACAAATTAGCTTGGCAACTTTGAATAGTGCTGTGATAAACATAGGGATTCATTTGTCTGTTTTAACTAGGCTTCTGTATTTGTATTTCTGGATTATTTATTTATTTATTTATTTATTGCTAATCTATAATTACATGTGTTACACTACATTTACTAGACTTCCCTGATTACGATGATCCGCCCAATGCCCCACTGCATCCACTTCCATCAGCAGAGCAAGGTACTGTAGAATCACTGTCTTCTCTGCTTGGTTCTACCTTCCCAAAACATTACAAGTGCCAATCATAATGCATTCTTTCTTCCCCCACTGTTATCCCTCCATTCTCATATATCCTCCCTAGTCGCTTTCCCTTTGGTTACTGTTATTTCATTCTTGGGTTCTGTGTGTCTGCAGCTATTTTGCTTCATCATTTTTTTTCTTGGTTCTCCATGTCCACAGATGGGTCAAATCATTTGATACTTGTCCTTTTCTTGTCTCATTTCATTGAGCATGATGCCCCCTCCTCCCATCCATGTTTTTGGAAATGGTAGGATTTGATTTATTCTTATGGCTGAATGATAATTGATTGTGTATATGTACCACATCTTCTTAATCCGTTCACCTACTGATGGACACAGTCGGCTATTGTGAATAGTGCTGTGATAACAAAGAGGTGCACATGTCTTTTTTCAACTGGGCTGCTACATTCCATCAATAAATCAATCTATCAATCTATCTGTCATCTTTGTTTCTATTATCATGTCATGTATCAACCAATCTATCTGTATATGTATCTTTCTATATTCTATAACCCATCATGTATCTATCTATATCATCTATCTACCATCTTACCATATATCTAATATATTATCTATCCACTTATCTATATATCTATTCTAATCTATCATCTGACTTCCATATATCTGCCTAATCTTTCATTTCTATCTATCTATCTTTCTATCTATCTATCTATCTATCTATCTATCTATCTATCTATCTATCATCTATCTATCTATCTGTCTGTCTATCTGTCATCTATCTTTCAAGGTACCTATCAATCTTCCACCTATCCATCCATCTACATATGTATGCATCTATCATGTTAGTAAATCATCTATCATCTAGCAAACATTTATTTGCCTATTTATTTATCACAATTTCATGAGAAACGTTATCTTTACTAAACTAACCCATCACCAAGATCCTTCCATACACTCCATTGCAGTCACTATCTTTGAGCATTGTCAGATAATGTAGATTCACTACTTGTCTTCCCTGTTCTGTACAGCCCTCCCCATGCCCAGCAACCACAATAATGCTAATCGTAAAGTGTGCTATCCTTACCTCTGCCCTTCTTCTTGCATTCACACCTATCCACCCCAGTCTCTAGCCCTTTGGTAACTGTTACCCCAATCTTGTGATATGTGAACCTACTGGTGTTTTTTTCCCTCAGTTTTAACTTGGTTCTCCATATCCACAGTTGGGTCAAATCATTTGATAGTTGTTTTTCTCTACCTCACTTATTTCACTGAGCATAATACCCTCTAGCTCCATTCTTGTTGTTGCAAATGATAGGATTTGTTTTCTTCTTATGTCTGAATAATATTTCCTGTGTATATGAGCACATCTTCTGGAGCCATTAATCTACTGATGACAAATTAGCTTGGCAACATTGAATAGTGCTGTGATAAACATAGGGATGCATTTGTCCGTTTTAACTAGGCTTCTGTATTTGTGTTACTGGATTATTTATTTATTTATTCATTTATTTATTGCTAATCTATAATTACATGTGTAACACTACATTCACTAGACTTCCCTGATCACGAAGATCCGCCCAATGCCCCACTGCATCCACTTCCATCAACAGAGCAAGGTACTGTAGAATCCCTGTCTTCTCTTCTTGGTTCTACCCTCCGAAAACATTACATGTGCCAATCATAATGCATTCTTTCTCCCCCCAATGTTATCCCTAAATTCTCACAAGTCCTCCCTTGTCGCTTTCCCTTTGGTAACTGTTAGTTCATTCTTGGGTTCTGTGTATCTGCAGGTATTTTACGCCATCAGTTTTTTCTTGGTTATCCATGTCCACAGATGGGTCAAATCGTTTGATACTTGTCCTTTTCCTGTCTCATTTCATTGAGCATAATAGCCCCTCTTTCCATCCATGTTGTTGGAAATGGTAGGATTTGTTTTCTTCTGATGGCTGAATGATAATTGATTGTGTGTATGTACCACATCTTCTTAATCCGTTCACCTACTTATGGACAAAGTTGGCTATTGAGAATAGTGCTGTGATAACAAAGAGGTGCACATGTCTTTTTTCAACTGGGCTGCTACATTCCGTCAATAAATCAATCTATCAATCTATCTGTCATCTTTGTTTCTATCTATAATGTCATGTATCAACCAATCTATCTGTATATGTATCTTTCTATATTCTATAACCCATCATGTTTCTATCTATATCATCTATCTACCATCTTTCCATATATCTAATATATTATCTATACACTTATCTATCTATCTATTCTAGTCTGTCATCTGACTTCCAAATATCTGCCTAATCTTTCCTATCTATCTATCTATCTATCTATCTATCTATCTATCTATCTATCTATCTATCTGTCTATATATCTATCTACCTATCTATCTATCAATATGTCTGTCTATCTATTATCTATCTTTCAAGGTAACTATCAATCTTCCACCTATCCGTCCATCTACATATGTATTCATCTATCATGTTAGTAATTCATCTATCATCTATGAAACATTTATTTGCCTATTTATTTATCACAATTTCATGAGAAATATTATCTTTACTAAACTAACCCATCACCAAGGTCCTTAAATACACTCCATTGCAGTCACTCTCTTTGATGATAGTCAGATAATGTAGAATCACTACTTGGCTTCTCTGTTTTGTACAGCCCTCCCCATGCCCTGCACCCACAATAATGCTAATCGTAAAGTGTGCTATCCTTTCCTCTGCCCTTCTTCTTGCATTCACACCTATCCAACACAGTCTCTTGCCCTTTGGTAACTGTTACCCCAATCTTGGGATCTGTGAACCTACTGCTGTTTTGTTCCCTCAGTTTTTTCTTGGTTCTCCATCTCCACAGATGGGTCAAATCATTTGATAGTTGTTTTTCTCTACCTCACTTATTTCACTGATCATAATACCCTCTAGCTCCATTCATGTTGTTGCAAATGATAGGATTTCTTTTCTTCTTATGTCTGAATAATATTCCTTGTGTATATGACCACATCTTCTTGAGCCATTAATCTACTGCTGACAAATTAGCTTGGCAACTTTGAATAGTGCTGTGATAAACATAGGGATTCATTTGTCTGTTTTAACTAGGCTTCTGTATTTGTATTTCTGGATTATTTATTTATTTATTTATTTATTGCTAATCTATAATTACATGTGTTACACTACATTTACTAGACTTCCCTGATTACGATGATCCGCCCAATGCCCCGCTGCATCCACTTCCATCAGCAGAGCAAGGTACTGTAGAATCACTGTCTTCTCTGCTTGGTTCTACCTTCCCAAAACATTACAAGTGCCAATCATAATGCATTCTTTCTTCCCCCACTGTTATCCCTCCATTCTCATATATCCTCCCTAGTCGCTTTCCCTTTGGTTACTGTTATTTCATTCTTGGGTTCTGTGTGTCTGCAGCTATTTTGCTTCATCATTTTTTTTCTTGGTTCTCCATGTCCACAGATGGGTCAAATCATTTGATACTTGTCCTTTTCTTGTCTCATTTCATTGAGCATGATGCCCCCTCCTCCCATCCATGTTTTTGGAAATGGTAGGATTTGATTTATTCTTATGGCTGAATGATAATTGATTGTGTATATGTACCACATCTTCTTAATCCGTTCACCTACTGATGGACACAGTCGGCTATTGTGAATAGTGCTGTGATAACAAAGAGGTGCACATGTCTTTTTTCAACTGGGCTGCTACATTCCATCAATAAATCAATCTATCAATCTATCTGTCATCTTTGTTTCTATTATCATGTCATGTATCAACCAATCTATCTGTATATGTATCTTTCTATATTCTATAACCCATCATGTATCTATCTATATCATCTATCTACCATCTTACCATATATCTAATATATTATCTATCCACTTATCTATATATCTATTCTAATCTATCATCTGACTTCCATATATCTGCCTAATCTTTCATTTCTATCTATCTATCTTTCTATCTATCTATCTATCTATCTATCTATCTATCTATCTATCTATCTATCTATCTATCTATCATCTATCTATCTATCTGTCTGTCTATCTGTCATCTATCTTTCAAGGTACCTATCAATCTTCCACCTATCCATCCATCTACATATGTATGCATCTATCATGTTAGTAAATCATCTATCATCTAGCAAACATTTATTTGCCTATTTATTTATCACAATTTCATGAGAAACGTTATCTTTACTAAACTAACCCATCACCAAGATCCTTCCATACACTCCATTGCAGTCACTATCTTTGAGCATTGTCAGATAATGTAGATTCACTACTTGTCTTCCCTGTTCTGTACAGCCCTCCCCATGCCCAGCAACCACAATAATGCTAATCGTAAAGTGTGCTATCCTTACCTCTGCCCTTCTTCTTGCATTCACACCTATCCACCCCAGTCTCTAGCCCTTTGGTAACTGTTACCCCAATCTTGTGATATGTGAACCTACTGGTGTTTTTTTCCCTCAGTTTTAACTTGGTTCTCCATATCCACAGTTGGGTCAAATCATTTGATAGTTGTTTTTCTCTACCTCACTTATTTCACTGAGCATAATACCCTCTAGCTCCATTCTTGTTGTTGCAAATGATAGGATTTGTTTTCTTCTTATGTCTGAATAATATTTCCTGTGTATATGAGCACATCTTCTGGAGCCATTAATCTACTGATGACAAATTAGCTTGGCAACATTGAATAGTGCTGTGATAAACATAGGGATGCATTTGTCCGTTTTAACTAGGCTTCTGTATTTGTGTTACTGGATTATTTATTTATTTATTCATTTATTTATTGCTAATCTATAATTACATGTGTAACACTACATTCACTAGACTTCCCTGATCACGAAGATCCGCCCAATGCCCCACTGCATCCACTTCCATCAACAGAGCAAGGTACTGTAGAATCCCTGTCTTCTCTTCTTGGTTCTACCCTCCGAAAACATTACATGTGCCAATCATAATGCATTCTTTCTCCCCCCAATGTTATCCCTAAATTCTCACAAGTCCTCCCTTGTCGCTTTCCCTTTGGTAACTGTTAGTTCATTCTTGGGTTCTGTGTATCTGCAGGTATTTTACGCCATCAGTTTTTTCTTGGTTATCCATGTCCACAGATGGGTCAAATCATTTGATACTTGTCCTTTTCCTGTCTCATTTCATTGAGCATAATAGCCCCTCTTTCCATCCATGTTGTTGGAAATGGTAGGATTTGTTTTCTTCTGATGGCTGAATGATAATTGATTGTGTGTATGTACCACATCTTCTTAATCCGTTCACCTACTTATGGACAAAGTTGGCTATTGAGAATAGTGCTGTGATAACAAAGAGGTGCACATGTCTTTTTTCAACTGGGCTGCTACATTCCGTCAATAAATCAATCTATCAATCTATCTGTCATCTTTGTTTCTATCTAAAATGTCATGTATCAACCAATCTATCTGTATATGTATCTTTCTATATTCTATAACCCATCATGTTTCTATCTATATCATCTATCTACCATCTTTCCATATATCTAATATATTATCTATACACTTATCTATCTATCTATTCTAGTCTGTCATCTGACTTCCAAATATCTGCCTAATCTTTCCTATCTATCTATCTATCTATCTATCTATCTATCTATCTATCTATCTATCTATCTATCTATCTGTCTATATATCTATCTACCTATCTATCTATCAATATGTCTGTCTATCTATTATCTATCTTTCAAGGTAACTATCAATCTTCCACCTATCCGTCCATCTACATATGTATTCATCTATCATGTTAGTAATTCATCTATCATCTATGAAACATTTATTTGCCTATTTATTTATCACAATTTCATGAGAAATATTATCTTTACTAAACTAACCCATCACCAAGGTCCTTAAATACACTCCATTGCAGTCACTCTCTTTGATGATAGTCAGATAATGTAGAATCACTACTTGGCTTCTCTGTTTTGTACAGCCCTCCCCATGCCCTGCACCCACAATAATGCTAATCGTAAAGTGTGCTATCCTTTCCTCTGCCCTTCTTCTTGCATTCACACCTATCCAACACAGTCTCTTGCCCTTTGGTAACTGTTACCCCAATCTTGGGATCTGTGAACCTACTGCTGTTTTGTTCCCTCAGTTTTTTCTTGGTTCTCCATCTCCACAGATGGGTCAAATCATTTGATAGTTGTTTTTCTCTACCTCACTTATTTCACTGATCATAATACCCTCTAGCTCCATTCATGTTGTTGCAAATGATAGGATTTCTTTTCTTCTTATGTCTGAATAATATTCCTTGTGTATATGACCACATCTTCTTGAGCCATTAATCTACTGCTGACAAATTAGCTTGGCAACTTTGAATAGTGCTGTGATAAACATAGGGATTCATTTGTCTGTTTTAACTAGGCTTCTGTATTTGTATTTCTGGATTATTTATTTATTTATTTATTTATTGCTAATCTATAATTACATGTGTTACACTACATTTACTAGACTTCCCTGATTACGATGATCCGCCCAATGCCCCACTGCATCCACTTCCATCAGCAGAGCAAGGTACTGTAGAATCACTGTCTTCTCTGCTTGGTTCTACCTTCCCAAAACATTACAAGTGCCAATCATAATGCATTCTTTCTTCCCCCACTGTTATCCCTCCATTCTCATATATCCTCCCTAGTCGCTTTCCCTTTGGTTACTGTTATTTCATTCTTGGGTTCTGTGTGTCTGCAGCTATTTTGCTTCATCATTTTTTTTCTTGGTTCTCCATGTCCACAGATGGGTCAAATCATTTGATACTTGTCCTTTTCTTGTCTCATTTCATTGAGCATGATGCCCCCTCCTCCCATCCATGTTTTTGGAAATGGTAGGATTTGATTTATTCTTATGGCTGAATGATAATTGATTGTGTATATGTACCACATCTTCTTAATCCGTTCACCTACTGATGGACACAGTCGGCTATTGTGAATAGTGCTGTGATAACAAAGAGGTGCACATGTCTTTTTTCAACTGGGCTGCTACATTCCATCAATAAATCAATCTATCAATCTATCTGTCATCTTTGTTTCTATTATCATGTCATGTATCAACCAATCTATCTGTATATGTATCTTTCTATATTCTATAACCCATCATGTATCTATCTATATCATCTATCTACCATCTTACCATATATCTAATATATTATCTATCCACTTATCTATATATCTATTCTAATCTATCATCTGACTTCCATATATCTGCCTAATCTTTCATTTCTATCTATCTATCTTTCTATCTATCTATCTATCTATCTATCTATCTATCTATCTATCTATCATCTATCTATCTATCTGTCTGTCTATCTGTCATCTATCTTTCAAGGTACCTATCAATCTTCCACCTATCCATCCATCTACATATGTATGCATCTATCATGTTAGTAAATCATCTATCATCTAGCAAACATTTATTTGCCTATTTATTTATCACAATTTCATGAGAAACGTTATCTTTACTAAACTAACCCATCACCAAGATCCTTCCATACACTCCATTGCAGTCACTATCTTTGAGCATTGTCAGATAATGTAGATTCACTACTTGTCTTCCCTGTTCTGTACAGCCATCCCCATGCCCAGCAACCACAATAATGCTAATCGTAAAGTGTGCTATCCTTACCTCTGCCCTTCTTCTTGCATTCACACCTATCCACCCCAGTCTCTAGCCCTTTGGTAACTGTTACCCCAATCTTGTGATATGTGAACCTACTGGTGTTTTTTTCCCTCAGTTTTAACTTGGTTCTCCATATCCACAGTTGGGTCAAATCATTTGATAGTTGTTTTTCTCTACCTCACTTATTTCACTGAGCATAATACCCTCTAGCTCCATTCTTGTTGTTGCAAATGATAGGATTTGTTTTCTTCTTATGTCTGAATAATATTTCCTGTGTATATGAGCACATCTTCTGGAGCCATTAATCTACTGATGACAAATTAGCTTGGCAACATTGAATAGTGCTGTGATAAACATAGGGATGCATTTGTCCGTTTTAACTAGGCTTCTGTATTTGTGTTACTGGATTATTTATTTATTTATTCATTTATTTATTGCTAATCTATAATTACATGTGTAACACTACATTCACTAGACTTCCCTGATCACGAAGATCCGCCCAATGCCCCACTGCATCCACTTCCATCAACAGAGCAAGGTACTGTAGAATCCCTGTCTTCTCTTCTTGGTTCTACCCTCCGAAAACATTACATGTGCCAATCATAATGCATTCTTTCTCCCCCCAATGTTATCCCTAAATTCTCACAAGTCCTCCCTTGTCGCTTTCCCTTTGGTAACTGTTAGTTCATTCTTGGGTTCTGTGTATCTGCAGGTATTTTACGCCATCAGTTTTTTCTTGGTTATCCATGTCCACAGATGGGTCAAATCATTTGATACTTGTCCTTTTCCTGTCTCATTTCATTGAGCATAATAGCCCCTCTTTCCATCCATGTTGTTGGAAATGGTAGGATTTGTTTTCTTCTGATGGCTGAATGATAATTGATTGTGTGTATGTACCACATCTTCTTAATCCGTTCACCTACTTATGGACAAAGTTGGCTATTGAGAATAGTGCTGTGATAACAAAGAGGTGCACATGTCTTTTTTCAACTGGGCTGCTACATTCCATCAATAAATCAATCTATCAATCTATCTGTCATCTTTGTTTCTATCTATAATGTCATGTATCAACCAATCTATCTGTATATGTATCTTTCTATATTCTATAACCCATCATGTATCTATCTATATCATCTATCTACCATCTTTCCATATATCTAATATATTATCTATACACTTATCTATCTATCTATTCTAGTCTGTCATCTGTCTTCCAAATATGTGCCTAAACTTTCCTATCTATCTATCTATCTATCTATCTATCTATCTATCTATCTATCTATCTATCTATCTATCTATCTATCATCTATCTAACTATCTATATATCTATCTACCTATCTATCTATCAATATGTCTGTCTATATATTATCTATCTTTCAAGGTAACTATCAATCTTCCACCTATCCGTCCATCTACATATGTATTCATCTATCATGTTAGTAATTCATCTATCATCTATGAAACATTTATTTGCCTATTTATTTATCACAATTTCATGAGAAATATTATCTTAACTAAACTAACCCATCACCAAGGTCCTTAAATACACTCCATTGCAGTCACTCTCTTTGATGATAGTCAGATAATGTAGAATCACTACTTGGCTTCTCTGTTTTGTACAGCCCTCCCCATGCCCTGCACCCACAATAATGCTAATCGTAAAGTGTGCTATCCTTTCCTCTGCCCTTCTTCTTGCATTCACACCTATTCAACACAGTCTCTTGCCCTTTGGTAACTGTTACCCCAATCTTGGGATCTGTGAACATACTGGTGTTTTGTTCCCTCAGTTTTTTCTTGGTTCTCCATCTCCACAGATGGGACAAATCAATTGATAGTTGTTTTTCTCTACCTCACTTATTTCACTGATCATAATACCCTCTAGCTCCATTCATGTTGTTGCAAATGATAGGATTTCTTTTCTTCTTATGTCTGAATAATATTCCTTGTGTATATGACCACATCTTCTTGAGCCATTAATCTACTGCTGACAAATTAGCTTGGCAACTTTGAATAGTGCTGTGATAAACATAGGGATTCATTTGTCTGTTTTAACTAGGCTTCTGTATTTGTATTTATGGATTATTTATTTATTTATTTATTTATTGCTAATCTATAATTACATGTGTTACACTACATTTACTAGACTTCCCTGATTACGATGATCCGCCCAATGCCCCACTGCAACCACTTCCATCAGCAGAGCAAGGTACTGTAGAATCACTGTCTTCTCTGCTTGGTTCTACCTTCCCAAAAAATTACAAGTGCCAATCATAATGCATTCTTTCTTCCCCCACTGTTATCCCTCCATTCTCATATATCCTCCCTAGTCGCTTTCCCTTTGGTTACTGTTATTTCATTCTTGGGTTCTGTGTGTCTGCAGCTATTTTGCTTCATCATTTTTTTTCTTGGTTCTCCATGTCCACAGATGGGTCAAATCATTTGATACTTGTCCTTTTCTTGTCTCATTTCATTGAGCATGATGCCCCCTCCTCCCATCCATGTTTTTGGAAATGGTAGGATTTGATTTATTCTTATGGCTGAATGATAATTGATTGTGTATATGTACCACATCTTCTTAATCCGTTCACCTACTGATGGACACAGTCGGCTATTGTGAATAGTGCTGTGATAACAAAGAGGTGCACATGTCTTTTTTCAACTGGGCTGCTACATTCCATCAATAAATCAATCTATCAATCTATCTGTCATCTTTGTTTCTATTATCATGTCATGTATCAACCAATCTATCTGTATATGTATCTTTCTATATTCTATAACCCATCATGTACCTATCTATATCATCTATCTACCATCTTACCATATATCTAATATATTATCTATCCACTTATCTATATATCTATTCTAATCTATCATCTGACTTCCATATATCTGCCTAATCTTTCATTTCTATCTATCTATCTTTCTATCTATCTATCTATCTATCTATCTATCTATCTATCTATCTATCTATCATCTATCTATCTATCTGTCTGTCTATCTGTCATCTATCTTTCAAGGTACCTATCAATCTTCCACCTATCCATCCATCTACATATGTATGCATCTATCATGTTAGTAAATCATCTATCATCTAGCAAACATTTATTTGCCTATTTATTTATCACAATTTCATGAGAAACGTTATCTTTACTAAACTAACCCATCACCAAGATCCTTCCATACACTCCATTGCAGTCACTATCTTTGAGCATTGTCAGATAATGTAGATTCACTACTTGTCTTCCCTGTTCTGTACAGCCCTCCCCATGCCCAGCAACCACAATAATGCTAATCGTAAAGTGTGCTATCCTTACCTCTGCCCTTCTTCTTGCATTCACACCGATCCACCCCAGTCTCTAGCCCTTTGGTAACTGTTACCCCAATCTTGTGATATGTGAACCTACTGGTGTTTTTTTCCCTCAGTTTTAACTTGGTTCTCCATATCCACAGTTGGGTCAAATCATTTGATAGTTGTTTTTCTCTACCTCACTTATTTCACTGAGCATAATACCCTCTAGCTCCATTCTTGTTGTTGCAAATGATAGGATTTGTTTTCTTCTTATGTCTGAATAATATTTCCTGTGTATATGAGCACATCTTCTGGAGCCATTAATCTACTGATGACAAATTAGCTTGGCAACATTGAATAGTGCTGTGATAAACATAGGGATGCATTTGTCCGTTTTAACTAGGCTTCTGTATTTGTGTTACTGGATTATTTATTTATTTATTCATTTATTTATTGCTAATCTATAATTACATGTGTAACACTACATTCACTAGACTTCCCTGATCACGAAGATCCGCCCAATGCCCCACTGCATCCACTTCCATCAACAGAGCAAGGTACTGTAGAATCCCTGTCTTCTCTTCTTGGTTCTACCCTCCGAAAACATTACATGTGCCAATCATAATGCATTCTTTCTCCCCCCAATGTTATCCCTAAATTCTCACAAGTCCTCCCTTGTCGCTTTCCCTTTGGTAACTGTTAGTTCATTCTTGGGTTCTGTGTATCTGCAGGTATTTTACGCCATCAGTTTTTTCTTGGTTATCCTTGTCCACAGATGTGTCAAATCATTTAATACTTGTCCTTTTCCTGTCTCATTTCATTGAGCATAATAGCCCCTCTTTCCATCCATGTTGGAAATGGTAGGATTTGTTTTCTTCTTATGGCTGAATGATAATTGATTGTGTGTATGTACCACATCTTCTTAATCCGTTCACCTATTGATGGACACAGTAGGCTATTCAGAATAGTGCTGTGATAACAAAGAGGTGCACATGTCTTTTTTCAACTGGGCTGCTACATTCCGTCAATAAATCAATCTATCAATCTATCTGTCATCTTTGTTTCTATCTATAATGTCATGTATCAACCAATCTATCTGTATATGTATCTTTCTATATTCTATAACCCATCATGTATCTATCTATATCATCTATCTACCATCTTTCCATATATCTAATATATTATCTATATACTTATCTATCTATCTATTCTAGTCTGCCATCTGACTTCCAAATATCTGCCTAATCTTTCCTATCTATCTATCTATCTATCTATCTATGTATCTATCTATCTATCTATCTATGTATCTATCTATCTATCTATCATCTATCTATCTATCTGTCTGTCTATCTGTCATCTATCTTTCAAGGTAACTATCAATCTTCCACCTATCCGTCCATCTACATATGTATTCATCTATCATGTTAGTAATTCATCTATCATCTATGAAACATTTATTTGCCTATTTATTTATCACAATTTCATGAGAAATATTATCTTTACTAAACTAACCCATCACCAAGTTCCTTCCCTACACTCCATTGCAGTCACTCTCTTTGATGATAGTCAGATAATGTAGAATCACTACTTGGCTTCTCTGTTTTGTACAGCCCTCCCCATGCCCTGCACCCACAATAATGCTAATCGTAAAGTGTGCTATCCTTTCCTCTGCCCTTCTTCTTGCATTCACACCTATCCAACACAGTCTCTTGCCCTTTGGTAACTGTTACCCCAATCTTGGGATCTGTGAACCTACTGCTGTTTTGTTCCCTCAGTTTTTTCTTGGTTCTCCATCTCCACAGATGGGTCAAATCATTTGATAGTTGTTTTTCTCTACCTCACTTATTTCACTGATCATAATACCCTCTAGCTCCATTCATGTTGTTGCAAATGATAGGATTTCTTTTCTTCTTATGTCTGAATAATATTCCTTGTGTATATGACCACATCTTCTTGAGCCATTAATCTACTGCTGACAAATTAGCTTGGCAACTTTGAATAGTGCTGTGATAAACATAGGGATTCATTTGTCTGTTTTAACTAGGCTTCTGTATTTGTATTTCTGGATTATTTATTTATTTATTTATTTATTGCTAATCTATAATTACATGTGTTACACTACATTTACTAGACTTCCCTGATTACGATGATCCGCCCAATGCCCCACTGCATCCACTTCCATCAGCAGAGCAAGGTACTGTAGAATCACTGTCTTCTCTGCTTGGTTCTACCTTCCCAAAACATTACAAGTGCCAATCATAATGCATTCTTTCTTCCCCCACTGTTATCCCTCCATTCTCATATATCCTCCCTAGTCGCTTTCCCTTTGGTTACTGTTATTTCATTCTTGGGTTCTGTGTGTCTGCAGCTATTTTGCTTCATCATTTTTTTTCTTGGTTCTCCATGTCCACAGATGGGTCAAATCATTTGATACTTGTCCTTTTCTTGTCTCATTTCATTGAGCATGATGCCCCCTCCTCCCATCCATGTTTTTGGAAATGGTAGGATTTGATTTATTCTTATGGCTGAATGATAATTGATTGTGTATATGTACCACATCTTCTTAATCCGTTCACCTACTGATGGACACAGTCGGCTATTGTGAATAGTGCTGTGATAACAAAGAGGTGCACATGTCTTTTTTCAACTGGGCTGCTACATTCCATCAATAAATCAATCTATCAATCTATCTGTCATCTTTGTTTCTATTATCATGTCATGTATCAACCAATCTATCTGTATATGTATCTTTCTATATTCTATAACCCATCATGTATCTATCTATATCATCTATCTACCATCTTACCATATATCTAATATATTATCTATCCACTTATCTATATATCTATTCTAATCTATCATCTGACTTCCATATATCTGCCTAATCTTTCATTTCTATCTATCTATCTTTCTATCTATCTATCTATCTATCTATCTATCTATCTATCTATCTATCTATCATCTATCTATCTATCTGTCTGTCTATCTGTCATCTATCTTTCAAGGTACCTATCAATCTTCCACCTATCCATCCATCTACATATGTATGCATCTATCATGTTAGTAAATCATCTATCATCTAGCAAACATTTATTTGCCTATTTATTTATCACAACTTCATGAGAAACGTTATCTTTACTAAACTAACCCATCACCAAGATCCTTCCATACACTCCATTGCAGTCACTATCTTTGAGCATTGTCAGATAATGTAGATTCACTACTTCTCTTCCCTGTTCTGTACAGCCCTCGCCATGCCCAGCAACCACAATAATGCTAATCGTAAAGTGTGCTATCCTTACCTCTGCCCTTCTTCTTGCATTCACACCTATCCACCCCAGTCTCTAGCCCTTTGGTAACTGTTACCCCAATCTTGTGATATGTGAACCTACTGGTGTTTTTTTCCCTCAGTTTTAACTTGGTTCTCCATATCCACAGTTGGGTCAAATCATTTGATAGTTGATTTTCTCTACCTCACTTATTTCACTGAGCATAATACCCTCTAGCTCCATTCTTATTGTTGCAAATGATAGGATTTGTTTTCTTCTTATGTCTGAATAATATTTCCTGTGTATATGAGCACATCTTCTGGAGCCATTAATCTACTGATGACAAATTAGCTTGGCAACATTGAATAGTGCTGTGATAAACATAGGGATGCATTTGTCCGTTTTAACTAGGCTTCTGTATTTGTGTTACTGGATTATTTATTTATTTATTCATTTATTTATTGCTAATCTATAATTACATGTGTAACACTACATTCACTAGACTTCCCTGATCACGAAGATCCGCCCAATGCCCCACTGCATCCACTTCCATCAACAGAGCAAGGTACTGTAGAATCCCTGTCTTCTCTTCTTGGTTCTACCCTCCGAAAACATTACATGTGCCAATCATAATGCATTCTTTCTCCCCCCAATGTTATCCCTAAATTCTCACAAGTCCTCCCTTGTCGCTTTCCCTTTGGTAACTGTTAGTTCATTCTTGGGTTCTGTGTATCTGCAGGTATTTTACGCCATCAGTTTTTTCTTGGTTATCCATGTCCACAGATGGGTCAAATCATTTAATACTTGTCCTTTTCCTGTCTCATTTCATTGAGCATAATAGCCCCTCTTTCCATCCATGTTGGAAATGGTAGGATTTGTTTTCTTCTTATGGCTGAATGATAATTGATTGTGTGTATGTACCACATCTTCTTAATCCGTTCACCTATTGATGGACACAGTAAGCTATTGAGAATAGTGCTGTGATAACAAAGAGGTGCACATGTCTTTTTTCAACTGGGCTGCTACATTCCGTCAATAAATCAATCTATCAATCTATCTGTCATCTTTGTTTCTATCTATAATGTCATGTATCAACCAATCTATCTGTATATATGTATCTTTCTATATTCTATAACCCATCATGTATCTATCTATATCATCTATCTGCCATCTTTCCATATATCTAATATATTATCTATACACTTATCTATCTATTCTAGTCTGTCATCTGACTTCCAAATATCTGCCTAATCTTTCCTATCTATCTATCTATCTATCTATCTATCTATCTATCTATCTATCTATCTATCTATCTATCTATCTAACTATCTATATATCTTTCTACCTATCTATCTATCAATATGTCTGTCTATCTATTATCTATCTTTCAAGGTAACTATCAATCTTCCACCTATCCGTCCATCTACATATGTATTCATCTATCATGTTAGTAATTCATCTATCATCTATGAAACATTTATTTGCCTATTTATTTATCACAATTTCATGAGAAATATTATCTTTACTAAACTAACCCATCACCAAGATCCTTCCATACACTCCATTGCAGTCACCCTCTTTGAGGATAGTCAGATAATGTAGAATCACTACTTGGCTTCTCTGTTTTGTACAGCCCTCCCCATGCCCTGCACCCACAATAATGCTAATCGTAAAGTGTGCTATTCTTTCCTCTGCCCTTCTTCTTGCATTCACACCTGTCCAACACAGTCTCTTGCCCTTTGGTAACTGTTACCCCAATCTTGGGATCTGTGAATCTACTGGTGTTTTGTTCCCTCAGTTTTTTCTTGGTTCTCCATCTGCACAGATGGGTCAAATCATTTGATAGTTCTTTTTCTCTACCTCACTTATTTCACTGATCATAATACCCTCTAGCTCCATTCATGTTGTTGCAAATGATAGGATTTCTTTTCTTCTTATGTCTGAATAATATTCCTTGTGTATATGACCACATCTTCTTGAGCCATTAATCTACTGCTGACAAATTAGCTTGGCAACTTTGAATAGTGCTGTGATAAACATATTGATTCTTTTGTCTGTTTTAACTAGGCTTCTGTGTTTGTATTTCTGGATTATTTATTTATTTATTTATTTATTGCTAATCTATAATTACATGTGTTACACTACATTTACTAGACTTCCCTGATTACGATGATCCGCCCAATGCCCCACTGCATCCACTTCCATCAGCAGAGCAAGGTACTGTAGAATCACTGTCTTCTCTGCTTGGTTCTACCTTCCCAAAACATTACAAGTGCCAATCATAATGCATTCTTTCTTCCCCCACTGTTATCCCTCCATTCTCATATATCCTCCCTAGTCGCTTTCCCTTTGGTTACTGTTATTTCATTCTTGGGTTCTGTGTGTCTGCAGCTATTTTGCTTCATCATTTTTTTTCTTGGTTCTCCATGTCCACAGATGGGTCAAATCATTTGATACTTGTCCTTTTCTTGTCTCATTTCATTGAGCATGATGCCCCCTCCTCCCATCCATGTTTTTGGAAATGGTAGGATTTGATTTATTCTTATGGCTGAATGATAATTGATTGTGTATATGTACCACATCCTCTTAATCCGTTCACCTACTGATGGACACAGTCGGTTATTGTGAATAGTGCTGTGATAACAAAGAGGTGCACATGTCTTTTTTCAACTGGGCTGCTACATTCCATCAATAAATCAATCTATCAATCTATCTGTCATCTTTGTTTCTATTATCATGTCATGTATCAACCAATCTATCTGTATATGTATCTTTCTATATTCTATAACCCATCATGTATCTATCTATATCATCTATCTACCATCTTACCATATATCTAATATATTATCTATCCACTTATCTATATATCTATTCTAATCTATCATCTGACTTCCATATATCTGCCTAATCTTTCATTTCTATCTATCTATCTTTCTATCTATCTATCTATCTATCTATCTATCTATCTATCTATCTATCATCTATCTATCTATCTGTCTGTCTATCTGTCATCTATCTTTCAAGGTACCTATCAATCTTCCACCTATCCATCCATCTACATATGTATGCATCTATCATGTTAGTAAATCATCTATCATCTAGCAAACATTTATTTGCCTATTTATTTATCACAATTTCATGAGAAACGTTATCTTTACTAAACTAACCCATCACCAAGATCCTTCCATACACTCCATTGCAGTCACTATCTTTGAGCATTGTCAGATAATGTAGATTCACTACTTGTCTTCCCTGTTCTGTACAGCCCTCCCCATGCCCAGCAACCACAATAATGCTAATCGTAAAGTGTGCTATCCTTACCTCTGCCCTTCTTCTTGCATTCACACCTATCCACCCCAGTCTCTAGCCCTTTGGTAACTGTTACCCCAATCTTGTGATATGTGAACCTACTGGTGTTTTTTTCCCTCAGTTTTAACTTGGTTCTCCATATCCACAGTTGGGTCAAATCATTTGATAGTTGTTTTTCTCTACCTCACTTATTTCACTGAGCATAATACCCTCTAGCTCCATTCTTGTTGTTGCAAATGATAGGATTTGTTTTCTTCTTATGTCTGAATAATATTTCCTGTGTATATGAGCACATCTTCTGGAGCCATTAATCTACTGATGACAAATTAGCTTGGCAACATTGAATAGTGCTGTGATAAACATAGGGATGCATTTGTCCGTTTTAACTAGGCTTCTGTATTTGTGTTACTGGATTATTTATTTATTTATTCATTTATTTATTGCTAATCTATAATTACATGTGTAACACTACATTCACTAGACTTCCCTGATCACGAAGATCCGCCCAATGCCCCACTGCATCCACTTCCATCAACAGAGCAAGGTACTGTAGAATCCCTGTCTTCTCTTCTTGGTTCTACCCTCCGAAAACATTACATGTGCCAATCATAATGCATTCTTTCTCCCCCCAATGTTATCCCTAAATTCTCACAAGTCCTCCCTTGTCGCTTTCCCTTTGGTAACTGTTAGTTCATTCTTGGGTTCTGTGTATCTGCAGGTATTTTACGCCATCAGTTTTTTCTTGGTTATCCATGTCCACAGATGGGTCAAATCATTTAATACTTGTCCTTTTCCTGTCTCATTTCATTGAGCATAATAGCCCCTCTTTCCATCCATGTTGGAAATGGTAGGATTTGTTTTCTTCTTATGGCTGAATGATAATTGATTGTGTGTATGTACCACATCTTCTTAATCCGTTCACCTATTGATGGACACAGTAAGCTATTGAGAATAGTGCTGTGATAACAAAGAGGTGCACATGTCTTTTTTCAACTGGGCTGCTACATTCCGTCAATAAATCAATCTATCAATCTATCTGTCATCTTTGTTTCTATCTATAATGTCATGTATCAACCAATCTATCTGTATATATGTATCTTTCTATATTCTATAACCCATCATGTATCTATCTATATCATCTATCTGCCATCTTTCCATATATCTAATATATTATCTATACACTTATCTATCTATTCTAGTCTGTCATCTGACTTCCAAATATCTGCCTAATCTTTCCTATCTATCTATCTATCTATCTATCTATCTATCTATCTATCTATCTATCTATCTATCTATCTATCTATCTAACTATCTATATATCTTTCTACCTATCTATCTATCAATATGTCTGTCTATCTATTATCTATCTTTCAAGGTAACTATCAATCTTCCACCTATCCGTCCATCTACATATGTATTCATCTATCATGTTAGTAATTCATCTATCATCTATGAAACATTTATTTGCCTATTTATTTATCACAATTTCATGAGAAATATTATCTTTACTAAACTAACCCATCACCAAGATCCTTCCATACACTCCATTGCAGTCACCCTCTTTGAGGATAGTCAGATAATGTAGAATCACTACTTGGCTTCTCTGTTTTGTACAGCCCTCCCCATGCCCTGCACCCACAATAATGCTAATCGTAAAGTGTGCTATTCTTTCCTCTGCCCTTCTTCTTGCATTCACACCTGTCCAACACAGTCTCTTGCCCTTTGGTAACTGTTACCCCAATCTTGGGATCTGTGAACCTACTGGTGTTTTGTTCCCTCAGTTTTTTCTTGGTTCTCCATCTGCACAGATGGGTCAAATCATTTGATAGTTCTTTTTCTCTACCTCACTTATTTCACTGATCATAATACCCTCTAGCTCCATTCATGTTGTTGCAAATGATAGGATTTCTTTTCTTCTTATGTCTGAATAATATTCCTTGTGTATATGACCACATCTTCTTGAGCCATTAATCTACTGCTGACAAATTAGCTTGGCAACTTTGAATAGTGCTGTGATAAACATATTGATTCTTTTGTCTGTTTTAACTAGGCTTCTGTGTTTGTATTTCTGGATTATTTATTTATTTATTTATTTATTGCTAATCTATAATTACATGTGTTACACTACATTTACTAGACTTCCCTGATTACGATGATCCGCCCAATGCCCCACTGCATCCACTTCCATCAGCAGAGCAAGGTACTGTAGAATCACTGTCTTCTCTGCTTGGTTCTACCTTCCCAAAACATTACAAGTGCCAATCATAATGCATTCTTTCTTCCCCCACTGTTATCCCTCCATTCTCATATATCCTCCCTAGTCGCTTTCCCTTTGGTTACTGTTATTTCATTCTTGGGTTCTGTGTGTCTGCAGCTATTTTGCTTCATCATTTTTTTTCTTGGTTCTCCATGTCCACAGATGGGTCAAATCATTTGATACTTGTCCTTTTCTTGTCTCATTTCATTGAGCATGATGCACCCTCCTCCCATCCATGTTTTTGGAAATGGTAGGATTTGATTTATTCTTATGGCTGAATGATAATTGATTGTGTATATGTACCACATCCTCTTAATCCGTTCACCTACTGATGGACACAGTCGGTTATTGTGAATAGTGCTGTGATAACAAAGAGGTGCACATGTCTTTTTTCAACTGGGCTGCTACATTCCATCAATAAATCAATCTATCAATCTATCTGTCATCTTTGTTTCTATTATCATGTCATGTATCATCCAATCTATCTGTATATGTATCTTTCTATATTCTATAACCCATCATGTATCTATCTATATCATCTATCTACCATCTTACCATATATCTAATATATTATCTATCCACTTATCTATATATCTATTCTAATCTATCATCTGACTTCCATATATCTGCCTAATCTTTCATTTCTATCTATCTATCTTTCTATCTATCTATCTATCTATCTATCTATCTATCTATCTATCTATCATCTATCTATCTATCTGTCTGTCTATCTGTCATCTATCTTTCAAGGTACCTATCAATCTTCCACCTATCCATCCATCTACATATGTATGCATCTATCATGTTAGTAAATCATCTATCATCTAGCAAACATTTATTTGCCTATTTATTTATCACAATTTCATGAGAAACGTTATCTTTACTAAACTAACCCATCACCAAGATCCTTCCATACACTCCATTGCAGTCACTATCTTTGAGCATTGTCAGATAATGTAGATTCACTACTTGTCTTCCCTGTTCTGTACAGCCCTCCCCATGCCCAGCAACCACAATAATGCTAATCGTAAAGTGTGCTATCCTTACCTCTGCCCTTCTTCTTGCATTCACACCTATCCACCCCAGTCTCTAGCCCTTTGGTAACTGTTACCCCAATCTTGTGATATGTGAACCTACTGGTGTTTTTTTCCCTCAGTTTTAACTTGGTTCTCCATATCCACAGTTGGGTCAAATCATTTGATAGTTGTTTTTCTCTACCTCACTTATTTCACTGAGCATAATACCCTCTAGCTCCATTCTTGTTGTTGCAAATGATAGGATTTGTTTTCTTCTTATGTCTGAATAATATTTCCTGTGTATATGAGCACATCTTCTGGAGCCATTAATCTACTGATGACAAATTAGCTTGGCAACATTGAATAGTGCTGTGATAAACATAGGGATGCATTTGTCCGTTTTAACTAGGCTTCTGTATTTGTGTTACTGGATTATTTATTTATTTATTCATTTATTTATTGCTAATCTATAATTACATGTGTAACACTACATTCACTAGACTTCCCTGATCACGAAGATCCGCCCAATGCCCCACTGCATCCACTTCCATCAACAGAGCAAGGTACTGTAGAATCCCTGTCTTCTCTTCTTGGTTCTACCCTCCGAAAACATTACATGTGCCAATCATAATGCATTCTTTCTCCCCCCAATGTTATCCCTAAATTCTCACAAGTACTCCCTTGTCGCTTTCCCTTTGGTAACTGTTAGTTCATTCTTGGGTTCTGTGTATCTGCAGGTATTTTACGCCATCAGTTTTTTCTTGGTTATCCATGTCCACAGATGGGTCAAATCATTTAATACTTGTCCTTTTCCTGTCTCATTTCATTGAGCATAATAGCCCCTCTTTCCATCCATGTTGGAAATGGTAGGATTTGTTTTCTTCTTATGGCTGAATGATAATTGATTGTGTGTATGTACCACATCTTCTTAATCCGTTCACCTATTGATGGACACAGTAAGCTATTGAGAATAGTGCTGTGATAACAAAGAGGTGCACATGTCTTTTTTCAACTGGGCTGCTACATTCCGTCAATAAATCAATCTATCAATCTATCTGTCATCTTTGTTTCTATCTATAATGTCATGTATCAACCAATCTATCTGTATATGTATCTTTCTATATTCTATAACCCATCATGTATCTATCTATATCATCTATCTGCCATCTTTCCATATATCTAATATATTATCTATACACTTATCTATCTATTCTAGTCTGTCATCTGACTTCCAAATATCTGCCTAATCTTTCCTATCTATCTATCTATCTATCTATCTATCTATCTATCTATCTATCTAACTATCTATATATCTTTCTACCTATCTATCTATCAATATGTCTGTCTATCTATTATCTATCTTTCAAGGTAACTATCAATCTTCCACCTATCCGTCCATCTACATATGTATTCATCTATCATGTTAGTAATTCATCTATCATCTATGAAACATTTATTTGCCTATTTATTTATCACAATTTCATGAGAAATATTATCTTTACTAAACTAACCCATCACCAAGATCCTTCCATACACTCCATTGCAGTCACCCTCTTTGAGGATAGTCAGATAATGTAGAATCACTACTTGGCTTCTCTGTTTTGTACAGCCCTCCCCATGCCCTGCACCCACAATAATGCTAATCGTAAAGTGTGCTATTCTTTCCTCTGCCCTTCTTCTTGCATTCACACCTGTCCAACACAGTCTCTTGCCCTTTGGTAACTGTTACCCCAATCTTGGGATCTGTGAACCTACTGGTGTTTTGTTCCCTCAGTTTTTTCTTGGTTCTCCATCTGCACAGATGGGTCAAATCATTTGATAGTTCTTTTTCTCTACCTCACTTATTTCACTGATCATAATACCCTCTAGCTCCATTCATGTTGTTGCAAATGATAGGATTTCTTTTCTTCTTATGTCTGAATAATATTCCTTGTGTATATGACCACATCTTCTTGAGCCATTAATCTACTGCTGACAAATTAGCTTGGCAACTTTGAATAGTGCTGTGATAAACATATTGATTCTTTTGTCTGTTTTAACTAGGCTTCTGTGTTTGTATTTCTGGATTATTTATTTATTTATTTATTTATTGCAAATCTATAATTACATGTGTTACACTACATTTACTAGACTTCCCTGATTACGATGATCCGCCCAATGCCCCACTGCATCCACTTCCATCAGCAGAGCAAGGTACTGTAGAATCACTGTCTTCTCTGCTTGGTTCTACCTTCCCAAAACATTACAAGTGCCAATCATAATGCATTCTTTCTTCCCCCACTGTTATCCCTCCATTCTC
The DNA here is from genome assembly GCF_030020395.1 of Manis pentadactyla. Classification (NCBI taxonomy): domain Eukaryota; kingdom Metazoa; phylum Chordata; class Mammalia; order Pholidota; family Manidae; genus Manis; species Manis pentadactyla. The sequence goes on from NC_080039.1 coordinate 19,501,467, forward strand.
ATATATCCTCCCTAGTCGCTTTCCCTTTGGTTACTGTTATTTCATTCTTGGGTTCTGTGTGTCTGCAGCTATTTTGCTTCATCATTTTTTTTCTTGGTTCTCCATGTCCACAGATGGGTCAAATCATTTGATACTTGTCCTTTTCTTGTCTCATTTCATTGAGCATGATGCCCCCTCCTCCCATCCATGTTTTTGGAAATGGTAGGATTTGATTTATTCTTATGGCTGAATGATAATTGATTGTGTATATGTACCACATCCTCTTAATCCGTTCACCTACTGATGGACACAGTCGGCTATTGTGAATAGTGCTGTTGTAACAAAGAGGTGCACATGTCTTTTTTCAACTGGGCTGCTACATTCCATCAATAAATCAATCTATCAATCTATCTGTCATCTTTGTTTCTATTATCATGTCATGTATCAACCAATCTATCTGTATATGTATCTTTCTATATTCTATAACCCATCATGTATCTATCTATATCATCTATCTACCATCTTACCATATATCTAATATATTATCTATCCACTTATCTATATATCTATTCTAATCTATCATCTGACTTCCATATATCTGCCTAATCTTTCATTTCTATCTATCTATCTTTCTATCTATCTATCTATCTATCTATCTATCTATCTATCTATCTATCTATCTATCATCTATCTATCTATCTGTCTGTCTATCTGTCATCTATCTTTCAAGGTACCTATCAATCTTCCACCTATCCATCCATCTACATATGTATGCATCTATCATGTTAGTAAATCATCTATCATCTAGCAAACATTTATTTGCCTATTTATTTATCACAATTTCATGAGAAACGTTATCTTTACTAAACTAACCCATCACCAAGATCCTTCCATACACTCCATTGCAGTCACTATCTTTGAGCATTGTCAGATAATGTAGATTCACTACTTGTCTTCCCTGTTCTGTACAGCCCTCCCCATGCCCAGCAACCACAATAATGCTAATCGTAAAGTGTGCTATCCTTACCTCTGCCCTTCTTCTTGCATTCACACCTATCCACCCCAGTCTCTAGCCCTTTGGTAACTGTTACCCCAATCTTGTGATATGTGAACCTACTGGTGCTTTTTTCCCTCAGTTTTAAGTTGGTTCTCCATATCCACAGTTGGGTCAAATCATTTGATAGTTGTTTTTCTCTACCTCACTTATTTCACTGAGCATAATACCCTCTAGCTCCATTCTTGTTGTTGCAAATGATAGGATTTGTTTTCTTCTTATGTCTGAATAATATTTCCTGTGTATATGAGCACATCTTCTGGAGCCATTAATCTACTGATGACAAATTAGCTTGGCAACATTGAATAGTGCTGTGATAAACATAGGGATGCATTTGTCCGTTTTAACTAGGCTTCTGTATTTGTGTTACTGGATTATTTATTTATTTATTCATTTATTTATTGCTAATCTATAATTACATGTGTAACACTACATTCACTAGACTTCCCTGATCACGAAGATCCGCCCAATGCCCCACTGCATCCACTTCCATCAACAGAGCAAGGTACTGTAGAATCCCTGTCTTCTCTTCTTGGTTCTACCCTCCGAAAACATTACATGTGCCAATCATAATGCATTCTTTCTCCCCCCAATGTTATCCCTAAATTCTCACAAGTCCTCCCTTGTCGCTTTCCCTTTGGTAACTGTTAGTTCATTCTTGGGTTCTGTGTATCTGCAGGTATTTTACGCCATCAGTTTTTTCTTGGTTATCCATGTCCACAGATGGGTCAAATCATTTAATACTTGTCCTTTTCCTGTCTCATTTCATTGAGCATAATAGCCCCTCTTTCCATCCATGTTGGAAATGGTAGGATTTGTTTTCTTCTTATGGCTGAATGATAATTGATTGTGTGTATGTACCACATCTTCTTAATCCGTTCACCTATTGATGGACACAGTAAGCTATTGAGAATAGTGCTGTGATAACAAAGAGGTGCACATGTCTTTTTTCAACTGGGCTGCTACATTCCGTCAATAAATCAATCTATCAATCTATCTGTCATCTTTGTTTCTATCTATAATGTCATGTATCAACCAATCTATCTGTATATGTATCTTTCTATATTCTATAACCCATCATGTATCTATCTATATCATCTATCTGCCATCTTTCCATATATCTAATATATTATCTATACACTTATCTATCTATTCTAGTCTGTCATCTGACTTCCAAATATCTGCCTAATCTTTCCTATCTATCTATCTATCTATCTATCTATCTATCTATCTATCTATCTATCTATCTATCTAACTATCTATATATCTTTCTACCTATCTATCTATCAATATGTCTGTCTATCTATTATCTATCTTTCAAGGTAACTATCAATCTTCCACCTATCCGTCCATCTACATATGTATTCATCTATCATGTTAGTAATTCATCTATCATCTATGAAACATTTATTTGCCTATTTATTTATCACAATTTCATGAGAAATATTATCTTTACTAAACTAACCCATCACCAAGATCCTTCCATACACTCCATTGCAGTCACCCTCTTTGAGGATAGTCAGATAATGTAGAATCACTACTTGGCTTCTCTGTTTTGTACAGCCCTCCCCATGCCCTGCACCCACAATAATGCTAATCGTAAAGTGTGCTATTCTTTCCTCTGCCCTTCTTCTTGCATTCACACCTGTCCAACACAGTCTCTTGCCCTTTGGTAACTGTTACCCCAATCATGGGATCTGTGAACCTACTGGTGTTTTGTTCCCTCAGTTTTTTCTTGGTTCTCCATCTGCACAGATGGGTCAAATCATTTGATAGTTCTTTTTCTCTACCTCACTTATTTCACTGATCATAATACCCTCTAGCTCCATTCATGTTGTTGCAAATGATAGGATTTCTTTTCTTCTTATGTCTGAATAATATTCCTTGTGTATATGACCACATCTTCTTGAGCCATTAATCTACTGCTGACAAATTAGCTTGGCAACTTTGAATAGTGCTGTGATAAACATATTGATTCTTTTGTCTGTTTTAACTAGGCTTCTGTGTTTGTATTTCTGGATTATTTATTTATTTATTTATTTATTGCAAATCTATAATTACATGTGTTACACTACATTTACTAGACTTCCCTGATTACGATGATCCGCCCAATGCCCCACTGCATCCACTTCCATCAGCAGAGCAAGGTACTGTAGAATCACTGTCTTCTCTGCTTGGTTCTACCTTCCCAAAACATTACAAGTGCCAATCATAATGCATTCTTTCTTCCCCCACTGTTATCCCTCCATTCTCATATATCCTCCCTAGTCGCTTTCCCTTTGGTTACTGTTATTTCATTCTTGGGTTCTGTGTGTCTGCAGCTATTTTGCTTCATCATTTTTTTTCTTGGTTCTCCATGTCCACAGATGGGTCAAATCATTTGATACTTGTCCTTTTCTTGTCTCATTTCATTGAGCATGATGCCCCCTCCTCCCATCCATGTTTTTGGAAATGGTAGGATTTGATTTATTCTTATGGCTGAATGATAATTGATTGTGTATATGTACCACATCCTCTTAATCCGTTCACCTACTGATGGACACAGTCGGCTATTGTGAATAGTGCTGTTGTAACAAAGAGGTGCACATGTCTTTTTTCAACTGGGCTGCTACATTCCATCAATAAATCAATCTATCAATCTATCTGTCATCTTTGTTTCTATTATCATGTCATGTATCAACCAATCTATCTGTATATGTATCTTTCTATATTCTATAACCCATCATGTATCTATCTATATCATCTATCTACCATCTTACCATATATCTAATATATTATCTATCCACTTATCTATATATCTATTCTAATCTATCATCTGACTTCCATATATCTGCCTAATCTTTCATTTCTATCTATCTATCTTTCTATCTATCTATCTATCTATCTATCTATCTATCTATCTATCTATCTATCTATCTATCATCTATCTATCTATCTGTCTGTCTATCTGTCATCTATCTTTCAAGGTACCTATCAATCTTCCACCTATCCATCCATCTACATATGTATGCATCTATCATGTTAGTAAATCATCTATCATCTAGCAAACATTTATTTGCCTATTTATTTATCACAATTTCATGAGAAACGTTATCTTTACTAAACTAACCCATCACCAAGATCCTTCCATACACTCCATTGCAGTCACTATCTTTGAGCATTGTCAGATAATGTAGATTCACTACTTGTCTTCCCTGTTCTGTACAGCCCTCCCCATGCCCAGCAACCACAATAATGCTAATCGTAAAGTGTGCTATCCTTACCTCTGCCCTTCTTCTTGCATTCACACCTATCCACCCCAGTCTCTAGCCCTTTGGTAACTGTTACCCCAATCTTGTGATATGTGAACCTACTGGTGCTTTTTTCCCTCAGTTTTAACTTGGTTCTCCATATCCACAGTTGGGTCAAATCATTTGATAGTTGTTTTTCTCTACCTCACTTATTTCACTGAGCATAATACCCTCTAGCTCCATTCTTGTTGTTGCAAATGATAGGATTTGTTTTCTTCTTATGTCTGAATAATATTTCCTGTGTATATGAGCACATCTTCTGGAGCCATTAATCTACTGATGACAAATTAGCTTGGCAACATTGAATAGTGCTGTGATAAACATAGGGATGCATTTGTCCGTTTTAACTAGGCTTCTGTATTTGTGTTACTGGATTATTTATTTATTTATTCATTTATTTATTGCTAATCTATAATTACATGTGTAACACTACATTCACTAGACTTCCCTGATCACGAAGATCCGCCCAATGCCCCACTGCATCCACTTCCATCAACAGAGCAAGGTACTGTAGAATCCCTGTCTTCTCTTCTTGGTTCTACCCTCCGAAAACATTACATGTGCCAATCATAATGCATTCTTTCTCCCCCCAATGTTATCCCTAAATTCTCACAAGTCCTCCCTTGTCGCTTTCCCTTTGGTAACTGTTAGTTCATTCTTGGGTTCTGTGTATCTGCAGGTATTTTACGCCATCAGTTTTTTCTTGGTTATCCATGTCCACAGATGGGTCAAATCATTTAATACTTGTCCTTTTCCTGTCTCATTTCATTGAGCATAATAGCCCCTCTTTCCATCCATGTTGGAAATGGTAGGATTTGTTTTCTTCTTATGGCTGAATGATAATTGATTGTGTGTATGTACCACATCTTCTTAATCCGTTCACCTATTGATGGACACAGTAAGCTATTGAGAATAGTGCTGTGATAACAAAGAGGTGCACATGTCTTTTTTCAACTGGGCTGCTACATTCCGTCAATAAATCAATCTATCAATCTATCTGTCATCTTTGTTTCTATCTATAATGTCATGTATCAACCAATCTATCTGTATATGTATCTTTCTATATTCTATAACCCATCATGTATCTATCTATATCATCTATCTGCCATCTTTCCATATATCTAATATATTATCTATACACTTATCTATCTATTCTAGTCTGTCATCTGACTTCCAAATATCTGCCTAATCTTTCCTATCTATCTATCTATCTATCTATCTATCTATCTATCTATCTATCTATCTATCTATCTATCTATCTAACTATCTATATATCTTTCTACCTATCTATCTATCAATATGTCTGTCTATCTATTATCTATCTTTCAAGGTAACTATCAATCTTCCACCTATCCGTCCATCTACATATGTATTCATCTATCATGTTAGTAATTCATCTATCATCTATGAAACATTTATTTGCCTATTTATTTATCACAATTTCATGAGAAATATTATCTTTACTAAACTAACCCATCACCAAGATCCTTCCATACACTCCATTGCAGTCACCCTCTTTGAGGATAGTCAGATAATGTAGAATCACTACTTGGCTTCTCTGTTTTGTACAGCCCTCCCCATGCCCTGCACCCACAATAATGCTAATCGTAAAGTGTGCTATTCTTTCCTCTGCCCTTCTTCTTGCATTCACACCTGTCCAACACAGTCTCTTGCCCTTTGGTAACTGTTACCCCAATCATGGGATCTGTGAACCTACTGGTGTTTTGTTCCCTCAGTTTTTTCTTGGTTCTCCATCTGCACAGATGGGTCAAATCATTTGATAGTTCTTTTTCTCTACCTCACTTATTTCACTGATCATAATACCCTCTAGCTCCATTCATGTTGTTGCAAATGATAGGATTTCTTTTCTTCTTATGTCTGAATAATATTCCTTGTGTATATGACCACATCTTCTTGAGCCATTAATCTACTGCTGACAAATTAGCTTGGCAACTTTGAATAGTGCTGTGATAAACATATTGATTCTTTTGTCTGTTTTAACTAGGCTTCTGTGTTTGTATTTCTGGATTATTTATTTATTTATTTATTTATTGCAAATCTATAATTACATGTGTTACACTACATTTACTAGACTTCCCTGATTACGATGATCCGCCCAATGCCCCACTGCATCCACTTCCATCAGCAGAGCAAGGTACTGTAGAATCACTGTCTTCTCTGCTTGGTTCTACCTTCCCAAAACATTACAAGTGCCAATCATAATGCATTCTTTCTTCCCCCACTGTTATCCCTCCATTCTCATATATCCTCCCTAGTCGCTTTCCCTTTGGTTACTGTTATTTCATTCTTGGGTTCTGTGTGTCTGCAGCTATTTTGCTTCATCATTTTTTTTCTTGGTTCTCCATGTCCACAGATGGGTCAAATCATTTGATACTTGTCCTTTTCTTGTCTCATTTCATTGAGCATGATGCCCCCTCCTCCCATCCATGTTTTTGGAAATGGTAGGATTTGATTTATTCTTATGGCTGAATGATAATTGATTGTGTATATGTACCACATCCTCTTAATCCGTTCACCTACTGATGGACACAGTCGGCTATTGTGAATAGTGCTGTTGTAACAAAGAGGTGCACATGTCTTTTTTCAACTGGGCTGCTACATTCCATCAATAAATCAATCTATCAATCTATCTGTCATCTTTGTTTCTATTATCATGTCATGTATCAACCAATCTATCTGTATATGTATCTTTCTATATTCTATAACCCATCATGTATCTATCTATATCATCTATCTACCATCTTACCATATATCTAATATATTATCTATCCACTTATCTATATATCTATTCTAATCTATCATCTGACTTCCATATATCTGCCTAATCTTTCATTTCTATCTATCTATCTTTCTATCTATCTATCTATCTATCTATCTATCTATCTATCTATCTATCTATCATCTATCTATCTATCTGTCTGTCTATCTGTCATCTATCTTTCAAGGTACCTATCAATCTTCCACCTATCCATCCATCTACATATGTATGCATCTATCATGTTAGTAAATCATCTATCATCTAGCAAACATTTATTTGCCTATTTATTTATCACAATTTCATGAGAAACGTTATCTTTACTAAACTAACCCATCACCAAGATCCTTCCATACACTCCATTGCAGTCACTATCTTTGAGCATTGTCAGATAATGTAGATTCACTACTTGTCTTCCCTGTTCTGTACAGCCCTCCCCATGCCCAGCAACCACAATAATGCTAATCGTAAAGTGTGCTATCCTTACCTCTGCCCTTCTTCTTGCATTCACACCTATCCACCCCAGTCTCTAGCCCTTTGGTAACTGTTACCCCAATCTTGTGATATGTGAACCTACTGGTGCTTTTTTCCCTCAGTTTTAAGTTGGTTCTCCATATCCACAGTTGGGTCAAATCATTTGATAGTTGTTTTTCTCTACCTCACTTATTTCACTGAGCATAATACCCTCTAGCTCCATTCTTGTTGTTGCAAATGATAGGATTTGTTTTCTTCTTATGTCTGAATAATATTTCCTGTGTATATGAGCACATCTTCTGGAGCCATTAATCTACTGATGACAAATTAGCTTGGCAACATTGAATAGTGCTGTGATAAACATAGGGATGCATTTGTCCGTTTTAACTAGGCTTCTGTATTTGTGTTACTGGATTATTTATTTATTTATTCATTTATTTATTGCTAATCTATAATTACATGTGTAACACTACATTCACTAGACTTCCCTGATCACGAAGATCCGCCCAATGCCCCACTGCATCCACTTCCATCAACAGAGCAAGGTACTGTAGAATCCCTGTCTTCTCTTCTTGGTTCTACCCTCCGAAAACATTACATGTGCCAATCATAATGCATTCTTTCTCCCCCCAATGTTATCCCTAAATTCTCACAAGTCCTCCCTTGTCGCTTTCCCTTTGGTAACTGTTAGTTCATTCTTGGGTTCTGTGTATCTGCAGGTATTTTACGCCATCAGTTTTTTCTTGGTTATCCATGTCCACAGATGGGTCAAATCATTTAATACTTGTCCTTTTCCTGTCTCATTTCATTGAGCATAATAGCCCCTCTTTCCATCCATGTTGGAAATGGTAGGATTTGTTTTCTTCTTATGGCTGAATGATAATTGATTGTGTGTATGTACCACATCTTCTTAATCCGTTCACCTATTGATGGACACAGTAAGCTATTGAGAATAGTGCTGTGATAACAAAGAGGTGCACATGTCTTTTTTCAACTGGGCTGCTACATTCCGTCAATAAATCAATCTATCAATCTATCTGTCATCTTTGTTTCTATCTATAATGTCATGTATCAACCAATCTATCTGTATATGTATCTTTCTATATTCTATAACCCATCATGTATCTATCTATATCATCTATCTGCCATCTTTCCATATATCTAATATATTATCTATACACTTATCTATCTATTCTAGTCTGTCATCTGACTTCCAAATATCTGCCTAATCTTTCCTATCTATCTATCTATCTATCTATCTATCTATCTATCTATCTATCTATCTATCTAACTATCTATATATCTTTCTACCTATCTATCTATCAATATGTCTGTCTATCTATTATCTATCTTTCAAGGTAACTATCAATCTTCCACCTATCCGTCCATCTACATATGTATTCATCTATCATGTTAGTAATTCATCTATCATCTATGAAACATTTATTTGCCTATTTATTTATCACAATTTCATGAGAAATATTATCTTTACTAAACTAACCCATCACCAAGATCCTTCCATACACTCCATTGCAGTCACCCTCTTTGAGGATAGTCAGATAATGTAGAATCACTACTTGGCTTCTCTGTTTTGTACAGCCCTCCCCATGCCCTGCACCCACAATAATGCTAATCGTAAAGTGTGCTATTCTTTCCTCTGCCCTTCTTCTTGCATTCACACCTGTCCAACACAGTCTCTTGCCCTTTGGTAACTGTTACCCCAATCATGGGATCTGTGAACCTACTGGTGTTTTGTTCCCTCAGTTTTTTCTTGGTTCTCCATCTGCACAGATGGGTCAAATCATTTGATAGTTCTTTTTCTCTACCTCACTTATTTCACTGATCATAATACCCTCTAGCTCCATTCATGTTGTTGCAAATGATAGGATTTCTTTTCTTCTTATGTCTGAATAATATTCCTTGTGTATATGACCACATCTTCTTGAGCCATTAATCTACTGCTGACAAATTAGCTTGGCAACTTTGAATAGTGCTGTGATAAACATATTGATTCTTTTGTCTGTTTTAACTAGGCTTCTGTGTTTGTATTTCTGGATTATTTATTTATTTATTTATTTATTGCAAATCTATAATTACATGTGTTACACTACATTTACTAGACTTCCCTGATTACGATGATCCGCCCAATGCCCCACTGCATCCACTTCCATCAGCAGAGCAAGGTACTGTAGAATCACTGTCTTCTCTGCTTGGTTCTACCTTCCCAAAACATTACAAGTGCCAATCATAATGCATTCTTTCTTCCCCCACTGTTATCCCTCCATTCTCATATATCCTCCCTAGTCGCTTTCCCTTTGGTTACTGTTATTTCATTCTTGGGTTCTGTGTGTCTGCAGCTATTTTGCTTCATCATTTTTTTTCTTGGTTCTCCATGTCCACAGATGGGTCAAATCATTTGATACTTGTCCTTTTCTTGTCTCATTTCATTGAGCATGATGCCCCCTCCTCCCATCCATGTTTTTGGAAATGGTAGGATTTGATTTATTCTTATGGCTGAATGATAATTGATTGTGTATATGTACCACATCTTCTTAATCCGTTCACCTACTGATGGACACAGTCGGCTATTGTGAATAGTGCTGTTGTAACAAAGAGGTGCACATGTCTTTTTTCAACTGGGCTGCTACATTCCATCAATAAATCAATCTATCAATCTATCTGTCATCTTTGTTTCTATTATCATGTCATGTATCAACCAATCTATCTGTATATGTATCTTTCTATATTCTATAACCCATCATGTATCTATCTATATCATCTATCTACCATCTTACCATATATCTAATATATTATCTATCCACTTATCTATATATCTATTCTAATCTATCATCTGACTTCCATATATCTGCCTAATCTTTCATTTCTATCTATCTATCTTTCTATCTATCTATCTATCTATCTCTCTATCTATCTATCTATCTATCTATCTATCATCTATCTATCTATCTGTCTGTCTATCTGTCATCTATCTTTCAAGGTACCTATCAATCTTCCACCTATCCATCCATCTACATATGTATGCATCTATCATGTTAGTAAATCATCTATCATCTAGCAAACATTTATTTGCCTATTTATTTATCACAATTTCATGAGAAACGTTATCTTTACTAAACTAACCCATCACCAAGATCCTTCCATACACTCCATTGCAGTCACTATCTTTGAGCATTGTCAGATAATGTAGATTCACTACTTGTCTTCCCTGTTCTGTACAGCCCTCCCCATGCCCAGCAACCACAATAATGCTAATCGTAAAGTGTGCTATCCTTACCTCTGCCCTTCTTCTTGCATTCACACCTATCCACCCCAGTCTCTAGCCCTTTGGTAACTGTTACCCCAATCTTGTGATATGTGAACCTACTGGTGCTTTTTTCCCTCAGTTTTAACTTGGTTCTCCATATCCACAGTTGGGTCAAATCATTTGATAGTTGTTTTTCTCTACCTCACTTATTTCACTGAGCATAATACCCTCTAGCTCCATTCTTGTTGTTGCAAATGATAGGATTTGTTTTCTTCTTATGTCTGAATAATATTTCCTGTGTATATGAGCACATCTTCTGGAGCCATTAATCTACTGATGACAAATTAGCTTGGCAACATTGAATAGTGCTGTGATAAACATAGGGATGCATTTGTCCGTTTTAACTAGGCTTCTGTATTTGTGTTACTGGATTATTTATTTATTTATTCATTTATTTATTGCTAATCTATAATTACATGTGTAACACTACATTCACTAGACTTCCCTGATCACGAAGATCCGCCCAATGCCCCACTGCATCCACTTCCATCAACAGAGCAAGGTACTGTAGAATCCCTGTCTTCTCTTCTTGGTTCTACCCTCCGAAAACATTACATGTGCCAATCATAATGCATTCTTTCTCCCCCCAATGTTATCCCTAAATTCTCACAAGTCCTCCCTTGTCGCTTTCCCTTTGGTAACTGTTAGTTCATTCTTGGGTTCTGTGTATCTGCAGGTATTTTACGCCATCAGTTTTTTCTTGGTTATCCATGTCCACAGATGGGTCAAATCATTTAATACTTGTCCTTTTCCTGTCTCATTTCATTGAGCATAATAGCCCCTCTTTCCATCCATGTTGGAAATGGTAGGATTTGTTTTCTTCTTATGGCTGAATGATAATTGATTGTGTGTATGTACCACATCTTCTTAATCCGTTCACCTATTGATGGACACAGTAAGCTATTGAGAATAGTGCTGTGATAACAAAGAGGTGCACATGTCTTTTTTCAACTGGGCTGCTACATTCCGTCAATAAATCAATCTATCAATCTATCTGTCATCTTTGTTTCTATCTATAATGTCATGTATCAACCAATCTATCTGTATATGTATCTTTCTATATTCTATAACCCATCATGTATCTATCTATATCATCTATCTGCCATCTTTCCATATATCTAATATATTATCTATACACTTATCTATCTATCTATTCTAGTCTGTCATCTGACTTCCAAATATCTGCCTAATCTTTCCTATCTATCTATCTATCTATCTATCTATCTATCTATCTATCTATCTATCTATCTATCTAACTATCTATATATCTTTCTACCTATCTATCTATCAATATGTCTGTCTATCTATTATCTATCTTTCAAGGTAACTATCAATCTTCCACCTATCCGTCCATCTACATATGTATTCATCTATCATGTTAGTAATTCATCTATCATCTATGAAACATTTATTTGCCTATTTATTTATCACAATTTCATGAGAAATATTATCTTTACTAAACTAACCCATCACCAAGATCCTTCCATACACTCCATTGCAGTCACTCTCTTTGATGATAGTCAGATAATGTAGAATCACTACTTGGCTTCTCTGTTTTGTACAGCCCTCCCCATGCCCTGCACCCACAATAATGCTAATCGTAAAGTGTGCTATCCTTTCCTCTGCCCTTCTTCTTGAATTCACAGCTATCCAACACAGTCTCTTGCCCTTTGGTAACTGTTACCCCAATCTTGGGATCTGTGAACCTACTGGTGTTTAGTTCCCTCAGTTTTTTCTTGGTTCTCCATCTCCACAGATGGGTCAAATTATTTGATAGTTGTTTTTCTCTACCTCACTTATTTCACTGATCATAATACCCTCTAGCTCCATTCATGTTGTTGCAAATGATAGGATTACTTTTATTCTTATGTCTGAATAATATTCCTTGTGTATATGACCACATCTTCTTGAGCCATTAATCTACTGCTGACAAATTAGCTTGGCAACTTTGAATAGTGCTGTGATAAACATAGGGATTCATTTGTCTGTTTTAACTAGGCTTCTGTATTTGTATTTCTGGATTATTTATTTATTTATTTATTTATTGCTAATCTATAATTACATGTGTTACACTACATTTACTAGACTTCCCTGATTACGATGATCCGCCCAATGCCCCACTGCATCCACTTCCATCAGCAGAGCAAGGTACTGTAGAATCACTGTCTTCTCTGCTTGGTTCTACCTTCCCAAAACATTACAAGTGCCAATCATAATGCATTCTTTCTTCCCCCACTGTTATCCCTCCATTCTCATATATCCTCCCTAGTCGCTTTCCCTTTGGTTACTGTTATTTCATTCTTGGGTTCTGTGTGTCTGCAGCTATTTTGCTTCATCATTTTTTTTCTTGGTTCTCCATGTCCACAGATGGGTCAAATCATTTGATACTTGTCCTTTTCTTGTCTCATTTCATTGAGCATGATGCCCCCTCCTCCCATCCATGTTTTTGGAAATGGTAGGATTTGATTTATTCTTATGGCTGAATGATAATTGATTGTGTATATGTACCACATCTTCTTAATCCGTTCACCTACTGATGGACACAGTCGGCTATTGTGAATAGTGCTGTGATAACAAAGAGGTGCACATGTCTTTTTTCAACTGGGCTGCTACATTCCATCAATAAATCAATCTATCAATCTATCTGTCATCTTTGTTTCTATTATCATGTCATGTATCAACCAATCTATCTGTATATGTACCTTTCTATATTCTATAACCCATCATGTATCTATCTATATCATCTATCTACCATCTTACCATATATCTAATATATTATCTATCCACTTATCTATATATCTATTCTAATCTATCATCTGACTTCCATATATCTGCCTAATCTTTCATTTCTATCTATCTATCTTTCTATCTATCTATCTATCATCTATCTATCTATCTGTCTGTCTATCTGTCATCTATCTTTCAAGGTACCTATCAATCTTCCACCTATCCATCCATCTACATATGTATGCATCTATCATGTTAGTAAATCATCTATCATCTAGCAAACATTTATTTGCCTATTTATTTATCACAATTTCATGAGAAACGTTATCTTTACTAAACTAACCCATCACCAAGATCCTTCCATACACTCCATTGCAGTCACTATCTTTGAGCATTGTCAGATAATGTAGATTCACTACTTGTCTTCCCTGTTCTGTACAGCCCTCCCCATGCCCAGCAACCACAATAATGCTAATCGTAAAGTGTGCTATCCTTACCTCTGCCCTTCTTCTTGCATTCACACCTATCCACCCCAGTCTCTAGCCCTTTGGTAACTGTTACCCCAATCTTGTGATATGTGAACCTACTGGTGTTTTTTTCCCTCAGTTTTAACTTGGTTCTCCATATCCACAGTTGGGTCAAATCATTTGATAGTTGTTTTTCTCTACCTCACTTATTTCACTGAGCATAATACCCTCTAGCTCCATTCTTGTTGTTGCAAATGATAGGATTTGTTTTCTTCTTATGTCTGAATAATATTTCCTGTGTATATGAGCACATCTTCTGGAGCCATTAATCTACTGATGACAAATTAGCTTGGCAACATTGAATAGTGCTGTGATAAACATAGGGATGCATTTGTCCGTTTTAACTAGGCTTCTGTATTTGTGTTACTGGATTATTTATTTATTTATTCATTTATTTATTGCTAATCTATAATTACATGTGTAACACTACATTCACTAGACTTCCCTGATCACGAAGATCCGCCCAATGCCCCACTGCATCCACTTCCATCAACAGAGCAAGGTACTGTAGAATCCCTGTCTTCTCTTCTTGGTTCTACCCTCCGAAAACATTACATGTGCCAATCATAATGCATTCTTTCTCCCCCCAATGTTATCCCTAAATTCTCACAAGTCCTCCCTTGTCGCTTTCCCTTTGGTAACTGTTAGTTCATTCTTGGGTTCTGTGTATCTGCAGGTATTTTACGCCATCAGTTTTTTCTTGGTTATCCATGTCCACAGATGGGTCAAATCATTTAATACTTGTCCTTTTCCTGTCTCATTTCATTGAGCATAATAGCCCCTCTTTCCATTCATGTTGGAAATGGTAGGATTTGTTTTCTTCTTATGGCTGAATGATAATTGATTGTGTGTATGTACCACATCTTCTTAATCCGTTCACCTATTGATGGACACAGTAAGCTATTGAGAATAGTGCTGTGATAACAAAGAGGTGCACATGTCTTTTTTCAACTGGGCTGCTACATTCCGTCAATAAATCAATCTATCAATCTATCTGTCATCTTTGTTTCTATCTATAATGTCATGTATCAACCAATCTATCTGTATATGTATCTTTCTATATTCTATAACCCATCATGTATCTATCTATATCATCTATCTGCCATCTTTCCATATATCTAATATATTATCTATACACTTATCTATCTATCTATTCTAGTCTGTCATCTGACTTCCAAATATCTGCCTAATCTTTCCTATCTATCTATCTATCTATCTATCTATCTATCTATCTATCTATCTATCTAACTATCTATCTATCTAACTATCTATATATCTTTCTACCTATCTATCTATCAATATGTCTGTCTATCTATTAACTATCTTTCAAGGTAACTATCAATCTTCCACCTATCCGTCCATCTACATATGTATTCATCTATCATGTTAGTAATTCATCTATCATCTATGAAACATTTATTTGCCTATTTATTTATCACAATTTCATGAGAAATATTATCTTTACTAAACTAACCCATCACCAAGATCCTTCCATACACTCCATTGCAGTCACCCTCTTTGAGGATAGTCAGATAATGTAGAATCACTACTTGGCTTCTCTGTTTTGTACAGCCCTCCCCATGCCCTGCACCCACAATAATGCTAATCGTAAAGTGTGCTATCCTTTCCTCTGCCCTTCTTCTTGAATTCACAGCTTTCCAACACAGTCTCTTGCCCTTTGGTAACTGTTACCCCAATCTTGGGATCTGTGAACCTACTGGTGTTTAGTTCCCTCAGTTTTTTCTTGGTTCTCCATCTCCACAGATGGGTCAAATTATTTGATAGTTGTTTTTCTCTACCTCACTTATTTCACTGATCATAATACCCTCTAGCTCCATTCATGTTGTTGCAAATGATAGGATTACTTTTATTCTTATGTCTGAATAATATTCCTTGTGTATATGACCACATCTTCTTGAGCCATTAATCTACTGCTGACAAATTAGCTTGGCAACTTTGAATAGTGCTGTGATAAACATAGGGATTCATTTGTCTGTTTTAACTAGGCTTCTGTATTTGTATTTCTGGATTATTTATTTATTTATTTATTTATTGCTAATCTATAATTACATGTGTTACACTACATTTACTAGACTTCCCTGATTACGATGATCCGCCCAATGCCCCACTGCATCCACTTCCATCAGCAGAGCAAGGTACTGTAGAATCACTGTCTTCTCTGCTTGGTTCTACCTTCCCAAAACATTACAAGTGCCAATCATAATGCATTCTTTCTTCCCCCACTGTTATCCCTCCATTCTCATATATCCTCCCTAGTCGCTTTCCCTTTGGTTACTGTTATTTCATTCTTGGGTTCTGTGTGTCTGCAGCTATTTTGCTTCATCATTTTTTTTCTTGGTTCTCCATGTCCACAGATGGGTCAAATCATTTGATACTTGTCCTTTTCTTGTCTCATTTCATTGAGCATGATGCCCCCTCCTCCCATCCATGTTTTTGGAAATGGTAGGATTTGATTTATTCTTATGGCTGAATGATAATTGATTGTGTATATGTACCACATCTTCTTAATCCGTTCACCTACTGATGGACACAGTCGGCTATTGTGAATAGTGCTGTGATAACAAAGAGGTGCACATGTCTTTTTTCAACTGGGCTGCTACATTCCATCAATAAATCAATCTATCAATCTATCTGTCATCTTTGTTTCTATTATCATGTCATGTATCAACCAATCTATCTGTATATGTACCTTTCTATATTCTATAACCCATCATGTATCTATCTATATCATCTATCTACCATCTTACCATATATCTAATATATTATCTATCCACTTATCTATATATCTATTCTAATCTATCATCTGACTTCCATATATCTGCCTAATCTTTCATTTCTATCTATCTATCTTTCTATCTATCTATCTATCTATCTATCTATCTATCTATCTATCTATCTATCTATCATCTATCTATCTATCTGTCTGTCTATCTGTCATCTATCTTTCAAGGTACCTATCAATCTTCCACCTATCCATCCATCTACATATGTATGCATCTATCATGTTAGTAAATCATCTATCATCTAGCAAACATTTATTTGCCTATTTATTTATCACAATTTCATGAGAAACGTTATCTTTACTAAACTAACCCATCACCAAGATCCTTCCATACACTCCATTGCAGTCACTATCTTTGAGCATTGTCAGATAATGTAGATTCACTACTTGTCTTCCCTGTTCTGTACAGCCCTCCCCATGCCCAGCAACCACAATAATGCTAATCGTAAAGTGTGCTATCCTTACCTCTGCCCTTCTTCTTGCATTCACACCTATCCACCCCAGTCTCTAGCCCTTTGGTAACTGTTACCCCAATCTTGTGATATGTGAACCTACTGGTGTTTTTTTCCCTCAGTTTTAACTTGGTTCTCCATATCCACAGTTGGGTCAAATCATTTGATAGTTGTTTTTCTCTACCTCACTTATTTCACTGAGCATAATACCCTCTAGCTCCATTCTTGTTGTTGCAAATGATAGGATTTGTTTTCTTCTTATGTCTGAATAATATTTCCTGTGTATATGAGCACATCTTCTGGAGCCATTAATCTACTGATGACAAATTAGCTTGGCAACATTGAATAGTGCTGTGATAAACATAGGGATGCATTTGTCCGTTTTAACTAGGCTTCTGTATTTGTGTTACTGGATTATTTATTTATTTATTCATTTATTTATTGCTAATCTATAATTACATGTGTAACACTACATTCACTAGACTTCCCTGATCACGAAGATCCGCCCAATGCCCCACTGCATCCACTTCCATCAACAGAGCAAGGTACTGTAGAATCCCTGTCTTCTCTTCTTGGTTCTACCCTCCGAAAACATTACATGTGCCAATCATAATGCATTCTTTCTCCCCCCAATGTTATCCCTAAATTCTCACAAGTCCTCCCTTGTCGCTTTCCCTTTGGTAACTGTTAGTTCATTCTTGGGTTCTGTGTATCTGCAGGTATTTTACGCCATCAGTTTTTTCTTGGTTATCCATGTCCACAGATGGGTCAAATCATTTAATACTTGTCCTTTTCCTGTCTCATTTCATTGAGCATAATAGCCCCTCTTTCCATTCATGTTGGAAATGGTAGGATTTGTTTTCTTCTTATGGCTGAATGATAATTGATTGTGTGTATGTACCACATCTTCTTAATCCGTTCACCTATTGATGGACACAGTAAGCTATTGAGAATAGTGCTGTGATAACAAAGAGGTGCACATGTCTTTTTTCAACTGGGCTGCTACATTCCGTCAATAAATCAATCTATCAATCTATCTGTCATCTTTGTTTCTATCTATAATGTCATGTATCAACCAATCTATCTGTATATGTATCTTTCTATATTCTATAACCCATCATGTATCTATCTATATCATCTATCTGCCATCTTTCCATATATCTAATATATTATCTATACACTTATCTATCTATCTATTCTAGTCTGTCATCTGACTTCCAAATATCTGCCTAATCTTTCCTATCTATCTATCTATCTATCTATCTATCTATCTATCTATCTATCTATCTATCTATCTATCTAACTATCTATATATCTTTCTACCTATCTATCTATCAATATGTCTGTCTATCTATTATCTATCTTTCAAGGTAACTATCAATCTTCCACCTATCCGTCCATCTACATATGTATTCATCTATCATGTTAGTAATTCATCTATCATCTATGAAACATTTATTTGCCTATTTATTTATCACAATTTCATGAGAAATATTATCTTTACTAAACTAACCCATCACCAAGATCCTTCCATACACTCCATTGCAGTCACTCTCTTTGATGATAGTCAGATAATGTAGAATCACTACTTGGCTTCTCTGTTTTGTACAGCCCTCCCCATGCCCTGCACCCACAATAATGCTAATCGTAAAGTGTGCTATCCTTTCCTCTGCCCTTCTTCTTGAATTCACAGCTATCCAACACAGTCTCTTGCCCTTTGGTAACTGTTACCCCAATCTTGGGATCTGTGAACCTACTGGTGTTTAGTTCCCTCAGTTTTTTCTTGGTTCTCCATCTCCACAGATGGGTCAAATTATTTGATAGTTGTTTTTCTCTACCTCACTTATTTCACTGATCATAATACCCTCTAGCTCCATTCATGTTGTTGCAAATGATAGGATTACTTTTATTCTTATGTCTGAATAATATTCCTTGTGTATATGACCACATCTTCTTGAGCCATTAATCTACTGCTGACAAATTAGCTTGGCAACTTTGAATAGTGCTGTGATAAACATAGGGATTCATTTGTCTGTTTTAACTAGGCTTCTGTATTTGTATTTCTGGATTATTTATTTATTTATTTATTTATTGCTAATCTATAATTACATGTGTTACACTACATTTACTAGACTTCCCTGATTACGATGATCCGCCCAATGCCCCACTGCATCCACTTCCATCAGCAGAGCAAGGTACTGTAGAATCACTGTCTTCTCTGCTTGGTTCTACCTTCCCAAAACATTACAAGTGCCAATCATAATGCATTCTTTCTTCCCCCACTGTTATCCCTCCATTCTCATATATCCTCCCTAGTCGCTTTCCCTTTGGTTACTGTTATTTCATTCTTGGGTTCTGTGTGTCTGCAGCTATTTTGCTTCATCATTTTTTTTCTTGGTTCTCCATGTCCACAGATGGGTCAAATCATTTGATACTTGTCCTTTTCTTGTCTCATTTCATTGAGCATGATGCCCCCTCCTCCCATCCATGTTTTTGGAAATGGTAGGATTTGATTTATTCTTATGGCTGAATGATAATTGATTGTGTATATGTACCACATCTTCTTAATCCGTTCACCTACTGATGGACACAGTCGGCTATTGTGAATAGTGCTGTGATAACAAAGAGGTGCACATGTCTTTTTTCAACTGGGCTGCTACATTCCATCAATAAATCAATCTATCAATCTATCTGTCATCTTTGTTTCTATTATCATGTCATGTATCAACCAATCTATCTGTATATGTACCTTTCTATATTCTATAACCCATCATGTATCTATCTATATCATCTATCTACCATCTTACCATATATCTAATATATTATCTATCCACTTATCTATATATCTATTCTAATCTATCATCTGACTTCCATATATCTGCCTAATCTTTCATTTCTATCTATCTATCTATCTATCTATCTATCTATCTATCTATCTATCTATCTATCATCTATCTATCTATCTGTCTGTCTATCTGTCATCTATCTTTCAAGGTACCTATCAATCTTCCACCTATCCATCCATCTACATATGTATGCATCTATCATGTTAGTAAATCATCTATCATCTAGCAAACATTTATTTGCCTATTTATTTATCACAATTTCATGAGAAACGTTATCTTTACTAAACTAACCCATCACCAAGATCCTTCCATACACTCCATTGCAGTCACTATCTTTGAGCATTGTCAGATAATGTAGATTCACTACTTGTCTTCCCTGTTCTGTACAGCCCTCCCCATGCCCAGCAACCACAATAATGCTAATCGTAAAGTGTGCTATCCTTACCTCTGCCCTTCTTCTTGCATTCACACCTATCCACCCCAGTCTCTAGCCCTTTGGTAACTGTTACCCCAATCTTGTGATATGTGAACCTACTGGTGTTTTTTTCCCTCAGTTTTAACTTGGTTCTCCATATCCACAGTTGGGTCAAATCATTTGATAGTTGTTTTTCTCTACCTCACTTATTTCACTGAGCATAATACCCTCTAGCTCCATTCTTGTTGTTGCAAATGATAGGATTTGTTTTCTTCTTATGTCTGAATAATATTTCCTGTGTATATGAGCACATCTTCTGGAGCCATTAATCTACTGATGACAAATTAGCTTGGCAACATTGAATAGTGCTGTGATAAACATAGGGATGCATTTGTCCGTTTTAACTAGGCTTCTGTATTTGTGTTACTGGATTATTTATTTATTTATTCATTTATTTATTGCTAATCTATAATTACATGTGTAACACTACATTCACTAGACTTCCCTGATCACGAAGATCCGCCCAATGCCCCACTGCATCCACTTCCATCAACAGAGCAAGGTACTGTAGAATCCCTGTCTTCTCTTCTTGGTTCTACCCTCCGAAAACATTACATGTGCCAATCATAATGCATTCTTTCTCCCCCCAATGTTATCCCTAAATTCTCACAAGTCCTCCCTTGTCGCTTTCCCTTTGGTAACTGTTAGTTCATTCTTGGGTTCTGTGTATCTGCAGGTATTTTACGCCATCAGTTTTTTCTTGGTTATCCATGTCCACAGATGGGTCAAATCATTTAATACTTGTCCTTTTCCTGTCTCATTTCATTGAGCATAATAGCCCCTCTTTCCATTCATGTTGGAAATGGTAGGATTTGTTTTCTTCTTATGGCTGAATGATAATTGATTGTGTGTATGTACCACATCTTCTTAATCCGTTCACCTATTGATGGACACAGTAAGCTATTGAGAATAGTGCTGTGATAACAAAGAGGTGCACATGTCTTTTTTCAACTGGGCTGCTACATTCCGTCAATAAATCAATCTATCAATCTATCTGTCATCTTTGTTTCTATCTATAATGTCATGTATCAACCAATCTATCTGTATATGTATCTTTCTATATTCTATAACCCATCATGTATCTATCTATATCATCTATCTGCCATCTTTCCATATATCTAATATATTATCTATACACTTATCTATCTATCTATTCTAGTCTGTCATCTGACTTCCAAATATCTGCCTAATCTTTCCTATCTATCTATCTATCTATCTATCTATCTATCTATCTAACTATCTATCTATCTAACTATCTATATATCTTTCTACCTATCTATCTATCAATATGTCTGTCTATCTATTAACTATCTTTCAAGGTAACTATCAATCTTCCACCTATCCGTCCATCTACATATGTATTCATCTATCATGTTAGTAATTCATCTATCATCTATGAAACATTTATTTGCCTATTTATTTATCACAATTTCATGAGAAATATTATCTTTACTAAACTAACCCATCACCAAGATCCTTCCATACACTCCATTGCAGTCACCCTCTTTGAGGATAGTCAGATAATGTAGAATCACTACTTGGCTTCTCTGTTTTGTACAGCCCTCCCCATGCCCTGCACCCACAATAATGCTAATCGTAAAGTGTGCTATTCTTTCCTCTGACCTTCTTCTTGCATTCACACCTGTCCAACACAGTCTCTTGCCCTTTGGTAACTGTTACCCCAATCTTGGGATCTGTGAACCTACTGGTGTTTTGTTCCCTCAGTTTTTTCTTGGTTCTCCATCTGCACAGATGGGTCAAATCATTTGATAGATGTTTTTCTCTACCTCACTTATTTCACTGATCATAATACCCTCTAGCTCCATTCATGTTGTTGCAAATGATAGGATTTCTTTTCTTCTTATGTCTGAATAATATTCCTTGTGTATATGACCACATCTTCTTGAGCCATTAATCTACTGCTGACAAATTAGCTTGGCAACTTTGAATAGTGCTGTGATAAACATATTGATTCTTTTGTCTGTTTTAACAAGGCTTCTGTGTTTGTATTTCTGGATTATTTATTTATTTATTTATTTATTGCTAATCTATAATTACATGTGTTACACTACATTTACTAGACTTCCCTGATTACGATGATCCGCCCAATGCCCCACTGCATCCACTTCTATCAGCAGAGCAAGGTACTGTAGAATCACTGTCTTCTCTGCTTGGTTCTACCTCCCCAAAACATTACAAGTGCCAATCATAATGCATTCTTTCTTCCCCCACTGTTATCCCTCCATTCTCATATATCCTCCCTAGTCGCTTTCCCTTTGGTTACTGTTATTTCATTCTTGGGTTCTGTGTGTCTGCAGCTATTTTGCTTCATCATTTTTTTTCTTGGTTCTCCATGTCCACAGATGGGTCAAATCATTTGATACTTGTCCTTTTCTTGTCTCATTTCATTGAGCATGATGCCCCCTCCTCCCATCCATGTTTTTGGAAATGGTAGGATTTGATTTATTCTTATGGCTGAATGATAATTGATTGTGTATATGTACCACATCTTCTTAATCCGTTCACCTACTGATGGACACAGTCGGCTATTGTGAATAGTGCTGTGATAACAAAGAGGTGCACATGTCTTTTTTCAACTGGGCTGCTACATTCCATCAATAAATCAATCTATCAATCTATCTGTCATCTTTGTTTCTATTATCATGTCATGTATCAACCAATCTATCTGTATATGTACCTTTCTATATTCTATAACCCATCATGTATCTATCTATATCATCTATCTACCATCTTACCATATATCTAATATATTATCTATCCACTTATCTATATATCTATTCTAATCTATCATCTGACTTCCATATATCTGCCTAATCTTTCATTTCTATCTATCTATCTTTCTATCTATCTATCTATCTATCTATCTATCTATCTATCTATCTATCATCTATCTATCTATCTGTCTGTCTATCTGTCATCTATCTTTCAAGGTACCTATCAATCTTCCACCTATCCATCCATCTACATATGTATGCATCTATCATGTTAGTAAATCATCTATCATCTAGCAAACATTTATTTGCCTATTTATTTATCACAATTTCATGAGAAACGTTATCTTTACTAAACTAACCCATCACCAAGATCCTTCCATACACTCCATTGCAGTCACTATCTTTGAGCATTGTCAGATAATGTAGATTCACTACTTGTCTTCCCTGTTCTGTACAGCCCTCCCCATGCCCAGCAACCACAATAATGCTAATCGTAAAGTGTGCTATCCTTACCTCTGCCCTTCTTCTTGCATTCACACCTATCCACCCCAGTCTCTAGCCCTTTGGTAACTGTTACCCCAATCTTGTGATATGTGAACCTACTGGTGTTTTTTTCCCTCAGTTTTAACTTGGTTCTCCATATCCACAGTTGGGTCAAATCATTTGATAGTTGTTTTTCTCTACCTCACTTATTTCACTGAGCATAATACCCTCTAGCTCCATTCTTGTTGTTGCAAATGATAGGATTTGTTTTCTTCTTATGTCTGAATAATATTTCCTGTGTATATGAGCACATCTTCTGGAGCCATTAATCTACTGATGACAAATTAGCTTGGCAACATTGAATAGTGCTGTGATAAACATAGGGATGCATTTGTCCGTTTTAACTAGGCTTCTGTATTTGTGTTACTGGATTATTTATTTATTTATTCATTTATTTATTGCTAATCTATAATTACATGTGTAACACTACATTCACTAGACTTCCCTGATCACGAAGATCCGCCCAATGCCCCACTGCATCCACTTCCATCAACAGAGCAAGGTACTGTAGAATCCCTGTCTTCTCTTCTTGGTTCTACCCTCCGAAAACATTACATGTGCCAATCATAATGCATTCTTTCTCCCCCCAATGTTATCCCTAAATTCTCACAAGTCCTCCCTTGTCGCTTTCCCTTTGGTAACTGTTAGTTCATTCTTGGGTTCTGTGTATCTGCAGGTATTTTACGCCATCAGTTTTTTCTTGGTTATCCATGTCCACAGATGGGTCAAATCATTTAATACTTGTCCTTTTCCTGTCTCATTTCATTGAGCATAATAGCCCCTCTTTCCATCCATGTTGGAAATGGTAGGATTTGTTTTCTTCTTATGGCTGAATGATAATTGATTGTGTGTATGTACCACATCTTCTTAATCCGTTCACCTATTGATGGACACAGTAAGCTATTGAGAATAGTGCTGTGATAACAAAGAGGTGCACATGTCTTTTTTCAACTGGGCTGCTACATTCCGTCAATAAATCAATCTATCAATCTATCTGTCATCTTTGTTTCTATCTATAATGTCATGTATCAACCAATCTATCTGTATATGTATCTCTCTATATTCTATAACCCATCATGTATCTATCTATATCATCTATCTGCCATCTTTCCATATATCTAATATATTATCTATACACTTATCTATCTATCTATTCTAGTCTGTCATCTGACTTCCAAATATCTGCCTAATCTTTCCTATCTATCTATCTATCTATCTATCTATCTATCTATCTATCTATCTATCTATCTATCTATCTAACTATCTATATATCTTTCTACCTATCTATCTATCAATATGTCTGTCTATCTATTATCTATCTTTCAAGGTAACTATCAATCTTCCACCTATCCGTCCATCTACATATGTATTCATCTATCATGTTAGTAATTCATCTATCATCTATGAAACATTTATTTGCCTATTTAATTATCACAATTTCATGAGAAATATTATCTTTACTAAACTAACCCATCACCAAGATCCTTCCATACACTCCATTGCAGTCACTCTCTTTGATGATAGTCAGATAATGTAGAATCACTACTTGGCTTCTCTGTTTTGTACAGCCCTCCCCATGCCCTGCACCCACAATAATGCTAATCGTAAAGTGTGCTATCCTTTCCTCTGCCCTTCTTCTTGAATTCACACCTGTCCAACACAGTCTCTTGCCCTTTGGTAACTGTTACCCCAATCTTGGGATCTGTGAACCTACTGGTGTTTAGTTCCCTCAGTTTTTTCTTGGTTCTCCATCTCCACAGATGGGTCAAATTATTTGATAGTTGTTTTTCTCTACCTCACTTATTTCACTGATCATAATA
The DNA here is from genome assembly GCF_030020395.1 of Manis pentadactyla. Lineage (NCBI taxonomy): Eukaryota > Metazoa > Chordata > Mammalia > Pholidota > Manidae > Manis > Manis pentadactyla. The sequence continues at coordinate 19,527,293 of NC_080039.1, forward strand.
CCCTCTAGCTCCATTCATGTTGTTGCAAATGATAGGATTACTTTTATTCTTATGTCTGAATAATATTCCTTGTGTATATGACCACATCTTCTTGAGCCATTAATCTACTGCTGACAAATTAGCTTGGCAACTTTGAATAGTGCTGTGATAAACATAGGGATTCATTTGTCTGTTTTAACTAGGCTTCTGTATTTGTATTTCTGGATTATTTATTTATTTATTTATTTATTGCTAATCTATAATTACATGTGTTACACTACATTTACTAGACTTCCCTGATTACGATGATCCGCCCAATGCCCCACAGCATCCACTTCCATCAGCAGAGCAAGGTACTGTAGAATCACTGTCTTCTCTGCTTGGTTCTACCTTCCCAAAACATTACAAGTGCCAATCATAATGCATTCTTTCTTCCCCCACTGTTATCCCTCCATTCTCATATATCCTCCCTAGTCGCTTTCCCTTTGGTTACTGTTATTTCATTCTTGGGTTCTGTGTGTCTGCAGCTATTTTGCTTCATCATTTTTTTTCTTGGTTCTCCATGTCCACAGATGGGTCAAATCATTTGATACTTGTCCTTTTCTTGTCTCATTTCACTGAGCATGATGCCCCCTCCTCCCATCCATGTTTTTGGAAATGGTAGGATTTGATTTATTCTTATGGCTGAATGATAATTGATTGTGTATATGTACCACATCTTCTTAATCCGTTCACCTACTGATGGACACAGTCGGCTATTGTGAATAGTGCTGTGATAACAAAGAGGTGCACATGTCTTTTTTCAACTGGGCTGCTACATTCCATCAATAAATCAATCTATCAATCTATCTGTCATCTTTGTTTCTATTATCATGTCATGTATCAACCAATCTATCTGTATATGTATCTTTCTATATTCTATAACCCATCATGTATCTATCTATATCATCTATCTACCATCTTACCATATATCTAATATATTATCTATCCACTTATCTATATATCTATTCTAATCTATCATCTGACTTCCATATATCTGCCTAATCTTTCATTTCTATCTATCTATCTTTCTATCTATCTATCTATCTATCTATCTATCTATCTATCTATCTATCTATCTATCATCTATCTATCTATCTGTCTGTCTATCTGTCATCTATCTTTCAAGGTACCTATCAATCTTCCACCTATCCATCCATCTACATATGTATGCATCTATCATGTTAGTAAATCATCTATCATCTAGCAAACATTTATTTGCCTATTTATTTATCACAATTTCATGAGAAACGTTATCTTTACTAAACTAACCCATCACCAAGATCCTTCCATACACTCCATTGCAGTCACTATCTTTGAGCATTGTCAGATAATGTAGATTCACTACTTGTCTTCCCTGTTCTGTACAGCCCTCCCCATGCCCAGCAACCACAATAATGCTAATCGTAAAGTGTGCTATCCTTACCTCTGCCCTTCTTCTTGCATTCACACCTATCCACCCCAGTCTCTAGCCCTTTGGTAACTGTTACCCCAATCTTGTGATATGTGAACCTACTGGTGTTTTTTTCCCTCAGTTTTAACTTGGTTCTCCATATCCACAGTTGGGTCAAATCATTTGATAGTTGTTTTTCTCTACCTCACTTATTTCACTGAGCATAATACCCTCTAGCTCCATTCTTGTTGTTGCAAATGATAGGATTTGTTTTCTTCTTATGTCTGAATAATATTTCCTGTGTATATGAGCACATCTTCTGGAGCCATTAATCTACTGATGACAAATTAGCTTGGCAACATTGAATAGTGCTGTGATAAACATAGGGATGCATTTGTCCGTTTTAACTAGGCTTCTGTATTTGTGTTACTGGATTATTTATTTATTTATTCATTTATTTATTGCTAATCTATAATTACATGTGTAACACTACATTCACTAGACTTCCCTGATCACGAAGATCCGCCCAATGCCCCACTGCATCCACTTCCATCAACAGAGCAAGGTACTGTAGAATCCCTGTCTTCTCTTCTTGGTTCTACCCTCCGAAAACATTACATGTGCCAATCATAATGCATTCTTTCTCCCCCCAATGTTATCCCTAAATTCTCACAAGTCCTCCCTTGTCGCTTTCCCTTTGGTAACTGTTAGTTCATTCTTGGGTTCTGTGTATCTGCAGGTATTTTACGCCATCAGTTTTTTCTTGGTTATCCATGTCCACAGATGGGTCAAATCATTTAATACTTGTCCTTTTCCTGTCTCATTTCATTGAGCATAATAGCCCCTCTTTCCATCCATGTTGGAAATGGTAGGATTTGTTTTCTTCTTATGGCTGAATGATAATTGATTGTGTGTATGTACCACATCTTCTTAATCCGTTCACCTATTGATGGACACAGTAAGCTATTGAGAATAGTGCTGTGATAACAAAGAGGTGCACATGTCTTTTTTCAACTGGGCTGCTACATTCCGTCAATAAATCAATCTATCAATCTATCTGTCATCTTTGTTTCTATCTATAATGTCATGTATCAACCAATCTATCTGTATATGTATCTCTCTATATTCTATAACCCATCATGTATCTATCTATATCATCTATCTGCCATCTTTCCATATATCTAATATATTATCTATACACTTATCTATCTATCTATTCTAGTCTGTCATCTGACTTCCAAATATCTGCCTAATCTTTCCTATCTATCTATCTATCTATCTATCTATCTATCTATCTATCTATCTATCTATCTATCTAACTATCTATATATCTTTCTACCTATCTATCTATCAATATGTCTGTCTATCTATTATCTATCTTTCAAGGTGACTATCAATCTTCCACCTATCCGTCCATCTACATATGTATTCATCTATCATGTTAGAAATTCATCTATCATCTATGAAACATTTATTTGCCTATTTATTTATCACAATTTCATGAGAAATATTATCTTTACTAAACTAACCCATCACCAAGATCCTTCCATACACTCCATTGCAGTCACCCTCTTTGAGGATAGTCAGATAATGTAGAATCACTACTTGGCTTCTCTGTTTTGTACAGCCCTCCCCATGCCCTGCACCCACAATAATGCTAATCGTAAAGTGTGCTATCCTTTCCTCTGCCCTTCTTCTTGAATTCACACCTATCCAACACAGTCTCTTGCCCTTTGGTAACTGTTACCCCAATCTTGGGATCTTTGAACCAACTGGTGTTTAGTTCCCTCAGTTTTTTCTTGGTTCTCCATCTCCACAGATGGGTCAAATTATTTGATAGTTGTTTTTCTCTACCTCACTTATTTCACTGATCATAATACCCTCTAGCTCCATTCATGTTGTTGCAAATGATAGGATTACTTTTATTCTTATGTCTGAATAATATTCCTTGTGTATATGACCATATCTTCTTGAGCCATTAATCTACTGCTGACAAATTAGCTTGGCAACTTTGAATAGTGCTGTGATAAACATAGGGATTCATTTGTCTGTTTTAACTAGGCTTCTGTATTTGTATTTCTGGATTATTTATTTATTTATTTATTTATTGCTAATCTATAATTACACGTGTTACACTACATTTACTAGACTTCCCTGATTACGATGATCCGCCCAATGCCCCACTGCATCCACTTCCATCAGCAGAGCAAGGTACTGTAGAATCACTGTCTTCTCTGCTTGGTTCTACCTTCCCAAAACATTACATGTGCCAATCATAATGCATTCTTTCTTCCCCCACTGTTATCCCTCCATTCTCATATATCCTCCCTAGTCGCTTTCCCTTTGGTTACTGTTATTTCATTCTTGGGTTCTGTGTGTCTGCAGCAATTTTGCTTCATCATTTTTTTTCTTGGTTCTCCATGTCCACAGATGGGTCAAATCATTTGATACTTGTCCTTTTCTTGTCTCATTTCATTGAGCATGATGCCCCCTCCTCCCATCCATGTTTTTGGAAATGGTAGGATTTGATTTATTCTTATGGCTGAATGATAATTGATTGTGTATATGTACCACATCTTCTTAATCCGTTCACCTACTGATGGACACAGTCGGCTATTGTGAATAGTGCTGTGATAACAAAGAGGTGCACATGTCTTTTTTCAACTGGGCTGCTACATTCCATCAATAAATCAATCTATCAATCTATCTGTCATCTTTGTTTCTATTATCATGTCATGTATCAACCAATCTATCTGTATATGTATCTTTCTATATTCTATAACCCATCATGTATCTATCTATATCATCTATCTACCATCTTACCATATATCTAATATATTATCTATCCACTTATCTATATATCTATTCTAATCTATCATCTGACTTCCATATATCTGCCTAATCTTTCATTTCTATCTATCTATCTTTCTATCTATCTATCTATCTATCTATCTATCTATCTATCTATCTATCTATCATCTATCTGTCTATCTGTCTGTCTATCTGTCATCTATCTTTCAAGGTACCTATCAATCTTCCACCTATCCATCCATCTACATATGTATGCATCTATCATGTTAGTAAATCATCTATCATCTAGCAAACATTTATTTGCCTATTTATTTATCACAATTTCATGAGAAACGTTATCTTTACTAAACTAACCCATCACCAAGATCCTTCCATACACTCCATTGCAGTCACTATCTTTGAGCATTGTCAGATAATGTAGATTCACTACTTGTCTTCCCTGTTCTGTACAGCCCTCCCCATGCCCAGCAACCACAATAATGCTAATCGTAAAGTGTGCTATCCTTACCTCTGCCCTTCTTCTTGCATTCACACCTATCCACCCCAGTCTCTAGCCCTTTGGTAACTGTTACCCCAATCTTGTGATATGTGAACCTACTGGTGTTTTTTTCCCTCAGTTTTAACTTGGTTCTCCATATCCACAGTTGGGTCAAATCATTTGATAGTTGTTTTTCTCTACCTCACTTATTTCACTGAGCATAATACCCTCTAGCTCCATTCTTGTTGTTGCAAATGATAGGATTTGTTTTCTTCTTATGTCTGAATAATATTTCCTGTGTATATGAGCACATCTTCTGGAGCCATTAATCTACTGATGACAAATTAGCTTGGCAACATTGAATAGTGCTGTGATAAACATAGGGATGCATTTGTCCGTTTTAACTAGGCTTCTGTATTTGTGTTACTGGATTATTTATTTATTTATTCATTTATTTATTGCTAATCTATAATTACATGTGTAACACTACATTCACTAGACTTCCCTGATCACGAAGATCCGCCCAATGCCCCACTGCATCCACTTCCATCAACAGAGCAAGGTACTGTAGAATCCCTGTCTTCTCTTCTTGGTTCTACCCTCCGAAAACATTACATGTGCCAATCATAATGCATTCTTTCTCCCCCCAATGTTATCCCTAAATTCTCACAAGTCCTCCCTTGTCGCTTTCCCTTTGGTAACTGTTAGTTCATTCTTGGGTTCTGTGTATCTGCAGGTATTTTACGCCATCAGTTTTTTCTTGGTTATCCATGTCCACAGATGGGTCAAATCATTTAATACTTGTCCTTTTCCTGTCTCATTTCATTGAGCATAATAGCCCCTCTTTCCATCCATGTTGGAAATGGTAGGATTTGTTTTCTTCTTATGGCTGAATGATAATTGATTGTGTGTATGTACCACATCTTCTTAATCCGTTCACCTATTGATGGACACAGTAAGCTATTGAGAATAGTGCTGTGATAACAAAGAGGTGCACATGTCTTTTTTCAACTGGGCTGCTACATTCCGTCAATAAATCAATCTATCAATCTATCTGTCATCTTTGTTTCTATCTATAATGTCATGTATCAACCAATCTATCTGTATATGTATCTTTCTATATTCTATAACCCATCATGTATCTATCTATATCATCTATCTGCCATCTTTCCATCTATCTAATATATTATCTATACACTTATCTATCTATCTATTCTAGTCTGTCATCTGACTTCCAAATATCTGCCTAATCTTTCCTATCTATCTATCTATCTATCTATCTATCTATCTATCTATCTATCTATCTATCTATCTATCTATCTATCTAACTATCTATATATCTTTCTACCTATCTACCTATCAATATGTCTGTCTATCTATTATCTATCTTTCAAGGTGACTATCAATCTTCCACCTATCCGTCCATCTACATATGTATTCATCTATCATGTTAGAAATTCATCTATCATCTATGAAACATTTATTTGCCTATTTATTTATCACAATTTCATGAGAAATATTATCTTTACTAAACTAACCCATCACCAAGATCCTTCCATACACTCCATTGCAGTCACCCTCTTTGAGGATAGTCAGATAATGTAGAATCACTACTTGGCTTCTCTGTTTTGTACAGCCCTCCCCATGCCCTGCACCCACAATAATGCTAATCGTAAAGTGTGCTATCCTTTCCTCTGCCCTTCTTCTTGAATTCACACCTATCCAACACAGTCTCTTGCCCTTTGGTAACTGTTACCCCAATCTTGGGATCTGTGAACCAACTGGTGTTTAGTTCTCTCAGTTTTTTCTTGGTTCTCCATCTCCACAGATGGGTCAAATTATTTGATAGTTGTTTTTCTCTACCTCACTTATTTCACTGATCATAATACCCTCTAGCTCCATTCATGTTGTTGCAAATGATAGGATTACTTTTATTCTTATGTCTGAATAATATTCCTTGTGTATATGACCACATCTTCTTGAGCCATTAATCTACTGCTGACAAATTAGCTTGGCAACTTTGAATAGTGCTGTGATAAACATAGGGATTCATTTGTCTGTTTTAACTAGGCTTCTGTATTTGTATTTCTGGATTATTTATTTATTTATTTATTTATTGCTAATCTATAATTACATGTGTTACACTACATTTACTAGACTTCCCTGATTACGATGATCCGCCCAATGCCCCACTGCATCCACTTCCATCAGCAGAGCAAGGTACTGTAGAATCACTGTCTTCTCTGCTTGGTTCTACCTTCCCAAAACATTACATGTGCCAATCATAATGCATTCTTTCTTCCCCCACTGTTATCCCTCCATTCTCATATATCCTCCCTAGTCGCTTTCCCTTTGGTTACTGTTATTTCATTCTTGGGTTCTGTGTGTCTGCAGCTATTTTGCTTCATCATTTTTTTTCTTGGTTCTCCATGTCCACAGATGGGTCAAATCATTTGATACTTGTCCTTTTCTTGTCTCATTTCATTGAGCATGATGCCCCCTCCTCCCATCCATGTTTTTGGAAATGGTAGGATTTGATTTATTCTTATGGCTGAATGATAATTGATTGTGTATATGTACCACATCTTCTTAATCCGTTCACCTACTGATGGACACAGTCGGCTATTGTGAATAGTGCTGTGATAACAAAGAGGTGCACATGTCTTTTTTCAACTGGGCTGCTACATTCCATCAATAAATCAATCTATCAATCTATCTGTCATCTTTGTTTCTATTATCATGTCATGTATCAACCAATCTATCTGTATATGTATCTTTCTATATTCTATAACCCATCATGTATCTATCTATATCATCTATCTACCATCTTACCATATATCTAATATATTATCTATCCACTTATCTATATATCTATTCTAATCTATCATCTGACTTCCATATATCTGCCTAATCTTTCATTTCTATCTATCTATCTTTCTATCTATCTATCTATCTATCTATCTATCTATCTATCATCTATCTATCTATCTGTCTGTCTATCTGTCATCTATCTTTCAAGGTACCTATCAATCTTCCACCTATCCATCCATCTACATATGTATGCATCTATCATGTTAGTAAATCATCTATCATCTAGCAAACATTTATTTGCCTATTTATTTATCACAATTTCATGAGAAACGTTATCTTTACTAAACTAACCCATCACCAAGATCCTTCCATACACTCCATTGCAGTCACTATCTTTGAGCATTGTCAGATAATGTAGATTCACTACTTGTCTTCCCTGTTCTGTACAGCCCTCCCCATGCCCAGCAACCACAATAATGCTAATCGTAAAGTGTGCTATCCTTACCTCTGCCCTTCTTCTTGCATTCACACCTATCCACCCCAGTCTCTAGCCCTTTGGTAACTGTTACCCCAATCTTGTGATATGTGAACCTACTGGTGTTTTTTTCCCTCAGTTTTAACTTGGTTCTCCATATCCACAGTTGGGTCAAATCATTTGATAGTTGTTTTTCTCTACCTCACTTATTTCACTGAGCATAATACCCTCTAGCTCCATTCTTGTTGTTGCAAATGATAGGATTTGTTTTCTTCTTATGTCTGAATAATATTTCCTGTGTATATGAGCACATCTTCTGGAGCCATTAATCTACTGATGACAAATTAGCTTGGCAACATTGAATAGTGCTGTGATAAACATAGGGATGCATTTGTCCGTTTTAACTAGGCTTCTGTATTTGTGTTACTGGATTATTTATTTATTTATTCATTTATTTATTGCTAATCTATAATTACATGTGTAACACTACATTCACTAGACTTCCCTGATCACGAAGATCCGCCCAATGCCCCACTGCATCCACTTCCATCAACAGAGCAAGGTACTGTAGAATCCCTGTCTTCTCTTCTTGGTTCTACCCTCCGAAAACATTACATGTGCCAATCATAATGCATTCTTTCTCCCCCCAATGTTATCCCTAAATTCTCACAAGTCCTCCCTTGTCGCTTTCCCTTTGGTAACTGTTAGTTCATTCTTGGGTTCTGTGTATCTGCAGGTATTTTACGCCATCAGTTTTTTCTTGTTTATCCATGTCCACAGATGGGTCAAATCATTTAATACTTGTCCTTTTCCTGTCTCATTTCATTGAGCATAATAGCCCCTCTTTCCATCCATGTTGGAAATGGTAGGATTTGTTTTCTTCTTATGGCTGAATGATAATTGATTGTGTGTATGTACCACATCTTCTTAATCCGTTCACCTATTGATGGACACAGTAAGCTATTGAGAATAGTGCTGTGATAACAAAGAGGTGCACATGTCTTTTTTCAACTGGGCTGCTACATTCCGTCAATAAATCAATCTATCAATCTATCTGTCATCTTTGTTTCTATCTATAATGTCATGTATCAACCAATCTATCTGTATATGTATCTTTCTATATTCTATAACCCATCATGTATCTATCTATATCATCTATCTGCCATCTTTCCATATATCTAATATATTATCTATACACTTATCTATCTATCTATTCTAGTCTGTCATCTGACTTCCAAATATCTGCCTAATCTTTCCTATCTATCTATCTATCTATCTATCTATCTATCTATCTATCTATCTATCTATCTATCTAACTATCTATATATCTTTCTACCTATCTATATATCAATATGTCTGTCTATCTATTATCTATCTTTCAAGGTGACTATCAATCTTCCACCTATCCGTCCATCTACATATGTATTCATCTATCATGTTAGAAATTCATCTATCATCTATGAAACATTTATTTGCCTATTTATTTATCACAATTTCATGAGAAATATTATCTTTACTAAACTAACCCATCACCAAGATCCTTCCATACACTCCATTGCAGTCACCCTCTTTGAGGATAGTCAGATAATGTAGAATCACTACTTGGCTTCTCTGTTTTGTACAGCCCTCCCCATGCCCTGCACCCACAATAATGCTAATCGTAAAGTGTGCTATCCTTTCCTCTGCCCTTCTTCTTGAATTCACACCTATCCAACACAGTCTCTTGCCCTTTGGTAACTGTTACCCCAATCTTGGGATCTGTGAACCAACTGGTGTTTAGTTCTCTCAGTTTTTTCTTGGTTCTCCATCTCCACAGATGGGTCAAATTATTTGATAGTTGTTTTTCTCTACCTCACTTATTTCACTGATCATAATACCCTCTAGCTCCATTCATGTTGTTGCAAATGATAGGATTACTTTTATTCTTATGTCTGAATAATATTCCTTGTGTATATGACCACATCTTCTTGAGCCATTAATCTACTGCTGACAAATTAGCTTGGCAACTTTGAATAGTGCTGTGATAAACATAGGGATTCATTTGTCTGTTTTAACTAGGCTTCTGTATTTGTATTTCTGGATTATTTATTTATTTATTTATTTATTGCTAATCTATAATTACATGTGTTACACTACATTTACTAGACTTCCCTGATTACGATGATCCGCCCAATGCCCCACTGCATCCACTTCCATCAGCAGAGCAAGGTACTGTAGAATCACTGTCTTCTCTGCTTGGTTCTACCTTCCCAAAACATTACATGTGCCAATCATAATGCATTCTTTCTTCCCAAACTGTTATCCCTCCATTCTCATATATCCTCCCTAGTCGCTTTCCCTTTGGTTACTGTTATTTCATTCTTGGGTTCTGTGTGTCTGCAGCTATTTTGCTTCATCATTTTTTTTCTTGGTTCTCCATGTCCACAGATGGGTCAAATCATTTGATACTTGTCCTTTTCTTGTCTCATTTCATTGAGCATGATGCCCCCTCCTCCCATCCATGTTTTTGGAAATGGTAGGATTTGATTTATTCTTATGGCTGAATGATAATTGATTGTGTATATGTACCACATCTTCTTAATCCGTTCACCTACTGATGGACACAGTCGGCTATTGTGAATAGTGCTGTGATAACAAAGAGGTGCACATGTCTTTTTTCAACTGGGCTGCTACATTCCATCAATAAATCAATCTATCAATCTATCTGTCATCTTTGTTTCTATTATCATGTCATGTATCAACCAATCTATCTGTATATGTATCTTTCTATATTCTATAACCCATCATGTATCTATCTATATCATCTATCTACCATCTTACCATATATCTAATATATTATCTATCCACTTATCTATATATCTATTCTAATCTATCATCTGACTTCCATATATCTGCCTAATCTTTCATTTCTATCTATCTATCTTTCTATCTATCTATCTATCTATCTATCTATCTATCTATCTATCTATCTATCATCTATCTATCTATCTGTCTGTCTATCTGTCATCTATCTTTCAAGGTACCTATCAATCTTCCACCTATCCATCCATCTACATATGTATGCATCTATCATGTTAGTAAATCATCTATCATCTAGCAAACATTTATTTGCCTATTTATTTATCACAATTTCATGAGAAACGTTATCTTTACTAAACTAACCCATCACCAAGATCCTTCCATACACTCCATTGCAGTCACTATCTTTGAGCATTGTCAGATAATGTAGATTCACTACTTGTCTTTCCTGTTCTGTACAGCCCTCCCCATGCCCAGCAACCACAATAATGCTAATCGTAAAGTGTGCTATCCTTACCTCTGCCCTTCTTCTTGCATTCACACCTATCCACCCCAGTCTCTAGCCCTTTGGTAACTGTTACCCCAATCTTGTGATATGTGAACCTACTGGTGTTTTTTTCCCTCAGTTTTAACTTGGTTCTCCATATCCACAGTTGGGTCAAATCATTTGATAGTTGTTTTTCTCTACCTCACTTATTTCACTGAGCATAATACCCTCTAGCTCCATTCTTGTTGTTGCAAATGATAGGATTTGTTTTCTTCTTATGTCTGAATAATATTTCCTGTGTATATGAGCACATCTTCTGGAGCCATTAATCTACTGATGACAAATTAGCTTGGCAACATTGAATAGTGCTGTGATAAACATAGGGATGCATTTGTCCGTTTTAACTAGGCTTCTGTATTTGTGTTACTGGATTATTTATTTATTTATTCATTTATTTATTGCTAATCTATAATTACATGTGTAACACTACATTCACTAGACTTCCCTGATCACGAAGATCCGCCCAATGCCCCACTGCATCCACTTCCATCAACAGAGCAAGGTACTGTAGAATCCCTGTCTTCTCTTCTTGGTTCTACCCTCCGAAAACATTACATGTGCCAATCATAATGCATTCTTTCTCCCCCCAATGTTATCCCTAAATTCTCACAAGTCCTCCCTTGTCGCTTTCCCTTTGGTAACTGTTAGTTCATTCTTGGGTTCTGTGTATCTGCAGGTATTTTACGCCATCAGTTTTTTCTTGTTTATCCATGTCCACAGATGGGTCAAATCATTTAATACTTGTCCTTTTCCTGTCTCATTTCATTGAGCATAATAGCCCCTCTTTCCATCCATGTTGGAAATGGTAGGATTTGTTTTCTTCTTATGGCTGAATGATAATTGATTGTGTGTATGTACCACATCTTCTTAATCCGTTCACCTATTGATGGACACAGTAAGCTATTGAGAATAGTGCTGTGATAACAAAGAGGTGCACATGTCTTTTTTCAACTGGGCTGCTACATTCCGTCAATAAATCAATCTATCAATCTATCTGTCATCTTTGTTTCTATCTATAATGTCATGTATCAACCAATCTATCTGTATATGTATCTTTCTATATTCTATAACCCATCATGTATCTATCTATATCATCTATCTGCCATCTTTCCATATATCTAATATATTATCTATACACTTATCTATCTATCTATTCTAGTCTGTCATCTGACTTCCAAATATCTGCCTAATCTTTCCTATCTATCTATCTATCTATCTATCTATCTATCTATCTATCTATCTATCTATCTATCTATCTATCTGTCTATCTATCTAACTATCTATATATCTTTCTACCTATCTATCTATCAATATGTCTGTCTATCTATTATCTATCTTTCAAGGTAACTATCAATCTTCCACCTATCCGTCCATCTATATATGTATTCATCTATCAGGTTAGAAATTCATCTATCATCTATGAAACATTTATTTGCCTATTTATTTATCACAATTTCATGAGAAATATTATCTTTACTAAACTAACCCATCACCAAGATCCTTCCATACACTCCATTGCAGTCACCCTCTTTGAGGATAGTCAGATAATGTAGAATCACTACTTGGCTTCTCTGTTTTGTACAGCCCTCCCCATGCCCTGCACCCACAATAATGCTAATCGTAAAGTGTGCTATCCTTTCCTCTGCCCTTCTTCTTGAATTCACACCTATCCAACACAGTCTCTTGCCCTTTGGTAACTGTTACCCCATTCTTGGGATCTGTGAACCAACTGGTGTTTAGTTCCCTCAGTTTTTTCTTGGTTCTCCATCTCCACAGATGGGTCAAATTATTTGATAGTTGTTTTTCTCTACCTCACTTATTTCACTGATCATAATACCCTCTAGCTCCATTCATGTTGTTGCAAATGATAGGATTACTTTTATTCTTATGTCTGAATAATATTCCTTGTGTATATGACCACATCTTCTTGAGCCATTAATCTACTGCTGACAAATTAGCTTGGCAACTTTGAATAGTGCTGTGATAAACATAGGGATTCATTTGTCTGTTTTAACTAGGCTTCTGTATTTGTATTTCTGGATTATTTATTTATTTATTTATTTATTGCTAATCTATAATTACATGTGTTACACTACATTTACTAGACTTCCCTGATTACGATGATCCGCCCAATGCCCCACTGCATCCACTTCCATCAGCAGAGCAAGGTACTGTAGAATCACTGTCTTCTCTGCTTGGTTCTACCTTCCCAAAACATTAAATGTGCCAATCATAATGCATTCTTTCTTCCCCCACTGTTATCCCTCCATTCTCATATATCCTCCCTAGTCGCTTTCCCTTTGGTTACTGTTATTTCATTCTTGGGTTCTGTGTGTCTGCAGCTATTTTGCTTCATCATTTTTTTTCTTGGTTCTCCATGTCCACAGATGGGTCAAATCATTTGATACTTGTCCTTTTCTTGTCTCATTTCATTGAGCATGATGCCCCCTCCTCCCATCCATGTTTTTGGAAATGGTAGGATTTGATTTATTCTTATGGCTGAATGATAATTGATTGTGTATATGTACCACATCTTCTTAATCCGTTCACCTACTGATGGACACAGTCGGCTATTGTGAATAGTGCTGTGATAACAAAGAGGTGCACATGTCTTTTTTCAACTGGGCTGCTACATTCCATCAATAAATCAATCTATCAATCTATCTGTCATCTTTGTTTCTATTATCATGTCATGTATCAACCAATCTATCTGTATATGTATCTTTCTATATTCTATAACCCATCATGTATCTATCTATATCATCTATCTACCATCTTACCATATATCTAATATATTATCTATCCACTTATCTATATATCTATTCTAATCTATCATCTGACTTCCATATATCTGCCTAATCTTTCATTTCTATCTATCTATCTATCTATCTGTCTATCTATCTATCTATCTATCTATCTATCTATCTATCTATCATCTATCTATCTATCTGTCTGTCTATCTGTCATCTATCTTTCAAGGTACCTATCAATCTTCCACCTATCCATCCATCTACATATGTATGCATCTATCATGTTAGTAAATCATCTATCATCTAGCAAACATTTATTTGCCTATTTATTTATCACAATTTCATGAGAAACGTTATCTTTACTAAACTAACCCATCACCAAGATCCTTCCATACACTCCATTGCAGTCACTATCTTTGAGCATTGTCAGATAATGTAGATTCACTACTTGTCTTCCCTGTTCTGTACAGCCCTCCCCATGCCCAGCAACCACAATAATGCTAATCGTAAAGTGTGCTATCCTTACCTCTGCCCTTCTTCTTGCATTCACACCTATCCACCCCAGTCTCTAGCCCTTTGGTAACTGTTACCCCAATCTTGTGATATGTGAACCTACTGGTGTTTTTTTCCCTCAGTTTTAACTTGGTTCTCCATATCCACAGTTGGGTCAAATCATTTGATAGTTGTTTTTCTCTACCTCACTTATTTCACTGAGCATAATACCCTCTAGCTCCATTCTTGTTGTTGCAAATGATAGGATTTGTTTTCTTCTTATGTCTGAATAATATTTCCTGTGTATATGAGCACATCTTCTGGAGCCATTAATCTACTGATGACAAATTAGCTTGGCAACATTGAATAGTGCTGTGATAAACATAGGGATGCATTTGTCCGTTTTAACTAGGCTTCTGTATTTGTGTTACTGGATTATTTATTTATTTATTCATTTATTTATTGCTAATCTATAATTACATGTGTAACACTACATTCACTAGACTTCCCTGATCACGAAGATCCGCCCAATGCCCCACTGCATCCACTTCCATCAACAGAGCAAGGTACTGTAGAATCCCTGTCTTCTCTTCTTGGTTCTACCCTCCAAAAACATTACATGTGCCAGTCATAATGCATTCTTTCTCCCCCCAATGTTATCCCTAAATTCTCACAAGTCCTCCCTTGTCGCTTTCCCTTTGGTAACTGTTAGTTCATTCTTGGGTTCTGTGTATCTGCAGGTATTTTACGCCATCAGTTTTTTCTTGGTTATCCATGTCCACAGATGGGTCAAATCATTTAATACTTGTCCTTTTCCTGTCTCATTTCATTGAGCATAATAGCCCCTCTTTCCATCCATGTTGGAAATGGTAGGATTTGTTTTCTTCTTATGGCTGAATGATAATTGATTGTGTGTATGTACCACATCTTCTTAATCCGTTCACCTATTGATGGACACAGTAAGCTATTGAGAATAGTGCTGTGATAACAAAGAGGTGCACATGTCTTTTTTCAACTGGGCTGCTACATTCCGTCAATAAATCAATCTATCAATCTATCTGTCATCTTTGTTTCTATCTATAATGTCATGTATCAACCAATCTATCTGTATATGTATCTTTCTATATTCTATAACCCATCATGTATCTATCTATATCATCTATCTGCCATCTTTCCATATATCTAATATATTATCTATACACTTATCTATCTATCTATTCTAGTCTGTCATCTGACTTCCAAATATCTGCCTAATCTTTCCTATCTATCTATCTATCTATCTATCTATCTATCTATCTATCTATCTATCTATCTAACTATCTATATATCTTTCTACCTATCTATCTATCAATATGTCTGTCTATCTATTATCTATCTTTCAAGTTAACTATCAATCTTCCACCTATCCGTCCATCTACATATGTATTCATCTATCATGTTAGTAATTCATCTATCATCTATGAAACATTTATTTGCCTATTTATTTATCACAATTTCATGAGAAATATTATCTTTACTAAACTAACCCATCACCAAGATCCTTCCATACACTCCATTGCAGTCACCCTCTTTGAGGATAGTCAGATAATGTAGAATCACTACTTGGCTTCTCTGTTTTGTACAGCCCTCCCCTTGCCCTGCACCCACAACAATGCTAATCGTAAAGTGTGCTATCCTTTCCTCTGCCCTTCTTCTTGCATTCACACCTATCCAACACAGTCTCTTGCCCTTTGGTAACTGTTACCCCAATCTTGGGATCTGTGAACCTACTGGTGTTTTGTTCCCTCAGTTTTTTCTTGGTTCTCCATCTCCACAGATGGGTCAAATCATTTGATAGTTGTTTTTCTCTACCTCACTTATTTCACTGATCATAATACCCTCTAGCTCCATTCATGTTGTTGCAAATGATAGGATTTCTTTTCTTCTTATGTCTGAATAATATTCCTTGTGTATATGACCACATCTTCTTGAGCCATTAATCTACTGCTGACAAATTAGCTTGGCAACTTTGAATAGTGCTGTGATAAACATAGGGATTCATTTGTCCGTTTTAACTAGGCTTCTGTATTTGTATTTCTGGATTATTTATTTATTTATTTATTTATTGCTAATCTATAATTACATGTGTTACACTACATTTACTAGACTTCCCTGATTACGATGATCCGCCCAATGCCCCACTGCATCCACTTCCATCAGCAGAGCAAGGTACTGTAGAATCACTGTCTTCTCTGCTTGGTTCTACCTTCCCAAAACATTACAAGTGCCAATCATAATGCATTCTTTCTTCCCCCACTGTTATCCCTCCATTCTCATATATCCTCCCTAGTCGCTTTCCCTTTGGTTACTGTTATTTCATTCTTGGGTTCTGTGTGTCTGCAGCTATTTTGCTTCATCATTTTTTTTCTTGGTTCTCCATGTCCACAGATGGGTCAAATCATTTGATACTTGTCCTTTTCTTGTCTCATTTCATTGAGCATGATGCCCCCTCCTCCCATCCATGTTTTTGGAAATGGTAGGATTTGATTTATTCTTATGGCTGAATGATAATTGATTGTGTGTATGTACCACATCTTCTTAATCCGTTCACCTACTGATGGACACAGTCGGCTATTGTGAATAGTGCTGTGATAACAAAGAGGTGCACATGTCTTTTTTCAACTGGGCTGCTACATTCCATCAATAAATCAATCTATCAATCTATCTGTCATCTTTGTTTCTATTATCATGTCATGCATCAACCAATCTATCTGTATATGTATCTTTCTATATTCTATAACCCATCATGTATCTATCTATATCATCTATCTACCATCTTACCATATATCTAATATATTATCTATCCACTTATCTATATATCTATTCTAATCTATCATCTGACTTCCATATATCTGCCTAATCTTTCATTTCTATCTATCTATCTTTCTATCTATCTATCTATCTATCTATCTATCTATCTATCTATCTATCTATCATCTATCTATCTATCTGTCTGTCTATCTGTCATCTATCTTTCAAGGTACCTATCAATCTTCCACCTATCCATCCATCTACATATGTATGCATCTATCATGTTAGTAAATCATCTATCATCTAGCAAACATTTATTTGCCTATTTATTTATCACAATTTCATGAGAAACGTTATCTTTACTAAACTAACCCATCACCAAGATCCTTCCATACACTCCATTGCAGTCACTATCTTTGAGCATTGTCAGATAATGTAGATTCACTACTTGTCTTCCCTGTTCTGTACAGCCCTCCCCATGCCCAGCAACCACAATAATGCTAATCGTAAAGTGTGCTATCCTTACCTCTGCCCTTCTTCTTGCATTCACACCTATCCACCCCAGTCTCTAGCCCTTTGGTAACTGTTACCCCAATCTTGTGATATGTGAACCTACTGGTGTTTTTTTCCCTCAGTTTTAACTTGGTTCTCCATATCCACAGTTGGGTCAAATCATTTGATAGTTGTTTTTCTCTACCTCACTTATTTCACTGAGCATAATACCCTCTAGCTCCATTCTTGTTGTTGCAAATGATAGGATTTGTTTACTTCTTATGTCTGAATAATATTTCCTGTGTATATGAGCACATCTTCTGGAGCCATTAATCTACTGATGACAAATTAGCTTAGCAACATTGAATAGTGCTGTGATAAACATAGGGATGCATTTGTCCGTTTTAACTAGGCTTCTGTATTTGTGTTACTGGATTATTTATTTATTTATTCATTTATTTATTGCTAATCTATAATTACATGTGTAACACTACATTCACTAGACTTCCCTGATCACGAAGATCCGCCCAATGCCCCACTGCATCCACTTCCATCAACAGAGCAAGGTACTGTAGAATTCCTGTCTTCTCTTCTTGGTTCTATCCTCCGAAAACATTACATGTGCCAATCATAATGCATTCTTTCTCCCCCCAATGTTATCCCTAAATTCTCACAAGTCCTCCCTTGTCGCTTTCCCTTTGGTAACTGTTAGTTCATTCTTGGGTTCTGTGTATCTGCAGGTATTTTACGCCATCAGTTTTTTCTTGGTTATCCATGTCCACAGATGGGTCAAATCATTTAATACTTGTCCTTTTCCTGTCTCATTTCATTGAGCATAATAGCCCCTCTTTCCATCCATGTTGGAAATGGTAGGATTTGTTTTCTTCTTATGGCTGAATGATAATTGATTGTGTGTATGTACCACATCTTCTTAATCCGTTCACCTATTGATGGACACAGTAAGCTATTGAGAATAGTGCTGTGATAACAAAGAGGTGCACATGTCTTTTTTCAACTGGGCTGCTACATTCCGTCAATAAATCAATCTATCAATCTATCTGTCATCTTTGTTTCTATCTATAATGTCATGTATCAACCAATCTATCTGTATATGTATCTTTCTATATTCTATAACCCATCATGTATCTATCTATATCATCTATCTACCATCTTTCGATATATCTAATATATTATCTATACACTTATCTATCTATCTATTCTAGTCTGTCATCTGACTTCCAAATATCTGCCTAATCTTTCCTATCTATCTATCTATCTATCTATCTATCTATCTATCTATCTATCTATCTATCTATCTATCTATCTATCAATCTATCTATCTAACTATCTATATATCTTTCTACCTATCTATCTATCAATATGTCTCTCTATCTATTATCTATCTTTGAAGGTAACTATCAATCTTCCACCTATCCGTCCATCTACATATGTATTCATCTATCATGTTAGTAATTCATTTATCATCTATGAAACATTTATTTGCCTATTTATTTATCACAATATCATGAGAAATATTATCTTTACTAAACTAACCCATCACCAAGATCCTTCCATACACTCCATTGCAGTCACCCTCTTTGAGGATAGTCAGATAATGTAGAATCACTACTTGGCTTCTCTGTTTTGTACAGCCCTCCCCATGCCCTGCACCCACAATAATGCTAATCGTAAAGTGTGCTATCCTTTCCTCTGCCCTTCTTCTTGCATTCACACCTATCCAACACAGTCTCTTGCCCTTTGGTAACTGTTACCCCAATCTTGGGATCTGTGAACCTACTGGTGTTTTGTTCCCTCAGTTTTTTCTTGGTTCTCCATCTCCACAGATGGGTCAAATCATTTGATAGTTGTTTTTCTCTACCTCACTTATTTCACTGATCATAATACCCTCTAGCTCCACTCATGTTGTTGCAAATGATAGGATTTCTTTTCTTCTTATGTCTGAATAATATTCCTTGTGTATATGACCACTTCTTCTTGAGCCATTAATCTACTGCTGACAAATTAGCTTGGCAACTTTGAATAGTGCTGTGATAAACATAGGGATTCATTTGTCTGTTTTAACTAGGCTTCTGTATTTGTATTTCTGGATTATTTATTTATTTATTTATTTATGGCTAATCTATAATTACATGTGTTACACTACATTTACTAGACTTCCCTGATTACGATGATCCGCCCAATGCCCCACTGCATCCACTTCCATCAGCAGAGCAAGGTACTGTAGAATCACTGTCTTCTCGGCTTGGTTCTACCTTCCCAAAACATTACATGTGCCAATCATAATGCATTCTTTCTTCCCCCACTGTTATCCCTCCATTCTCATATATCCTCCCTAGTCGCTTTCCCTTTGGTTACTGTTATTTCATTCTTGGGTTCTGTGTGTCTGCAGCTATTTTGCTTCATCATTTTTTTTCTTGGTTCTCCATGTCCACAGATGGGTCAAATCATTTGATACTTGTCCTTTTCTTGTCTCATTTCATTGAGCATGATGCCCCCTCCTCCCATCCATGTTTTTGGAAATGGTAGGATTTGATTTATTCTTATGGCTGAATGATAATTGATTGTGTGTATGTACCACATCTTCTTAATCCGTTCACCTACTGATGGACACAGTCGGCTATTGTGAATAGTGCTGTGATAACAAAGAGGTGCACATGTCTTTTTTCAACTGGGCTGCTACATTCCATCAATAAATCAATCTATCAATCTATCTGTCATCTTTGTTTCTATTATCATGTCATGTATCAACCAATCTATCTGTATATGTATCTTTCTATATTCTATAACCCATCATGTATCTATCTATATCATCTATCTACCATCTTACCATATATCTAATATATTATCTATCCACTTATCTATATATCTATTCTAATCTATCATCTGACTTCCATATATCTGCCTAATCTTTCATTTCTATATATCTATCTTTCTATCTATCTATCTATCTATCTATCTATCTATCTATCTATCTATCTATCATCTATCTATCTATCTGTCTGTCTATCTGTCATCTATCTTTCAAGGTACCTATCAATCTTCCACCTATCCATCCATCTACATATGTATGCATCTATCATGTTAGTAAATCATCTTTCATCTTGCAAACATTTATTTGCCTATTTATTTATCACAATTTCATGAGAAACGTTATCTTTACTAAACTAACCCATCACCAAGATCCTTCCATACACTCCATTGCAGTCACTATCTTTGAGCATTGTCAGATAATGTAGATTCACTACTTGTCTTCCCTGTTCTGTACAGCCCTCCCCATGCCCAGCAACCACAATAATGCTAATCGTAAAGTGTGCTATCCTTACCTCTGCCCTTCTTCTTGCATTCACACCTATCCACCCCAGTCTCTAGCCCTTTGGTAACTGTTACCCCAGTCTTGTGATATGTGAACCTACTGGTGTTTTTTTCCCTCAGTTTTAACTTGGTTCTCCATATCCACAGTTGGGTCAAATCATTTGATAGTTGTTTTTCTCTACCTCACTTATTTCACTGAGCATAATACCCTCTAGCTCCATTCTTGTTGTTGCAAATGATAGGATTTGTTTTCTTCTTATGTCTGAATAATATTTCCTGTGTATATGAGCACATCTTCTGGAGCCATTAATCTACTGATGACAAATTAGCTTGGCAACATTGAATAGTGCTGTGATAAACATAGGGATGCATTTGTCCGTTTTAACTAGGCTTTTGTATTTGTGTTACTGGATTATTTATTTATTTATTCATTTATTTATTGCTAATCTATAATTACATGTGTAACACTACATTCACTAGACTTCCCTGATCACGAAGATCCGCCCAATGCCCCACTGCATCCACTTCCATCAACAGAGCAAGGTACTGTAGAATCCCTGTCTTCTCTTATTGGTTCTACCCTCCGAAAACATTACATGTGCCAATCATAATGCATTCTTTCTCCCCCCAATGTTATCCCTAAATTCTCACAAGTCCTCCCTTGTCGCTTTCCCTTTGGTAACTGTTAGTTCATTCTTGGGTTCTGTGTATATGCAGGTATTTTACGCCATCAGTTTTTTCTTGGTTATCCATGTCCACAGATGGGTCAAATCATTTAATACTTGTCCTTTTCCTGTCTCATTTCATTGAGCATAATAGCCCCTCTTTCCATCCATGTTGGAAATGGTAGGATTTGTTTTCTTCTTATGGCTGAATGATAATTGATTGTGTGTATGTACCACATCTTCTTAATCCGTTCACCTATTGATGGACACAGTAGGCTATTGAGAATAGTACTGTGATAACAAAGAGGTGCACATGTCTTTTTTCAACTGGGCTGCTACATTCCGTCAATAAATCAATCTATCAATCTATCTGTCATCTTTGTTTCTATCTATAATGTCATGTATCAACCAATCTATCTGTATATGTATCTTTCTATATTCTATAACCCATCATGTATCTATCTATATCATCTATCTACCATCTTTCCATATATCTAATATATTATCTATACACTTATCTATCTATCTATTCTAGTCTGTCATCTGACTTCCAAATATCTGCCTAATCTTTCCTATCTATCTATCTATCTATCTATCTATCTATCTATCTATCTATCTAACTATCTATATATCTTTCTACCTATCTATCTATCAATATGTCTGTCTATCTATTATCTATCTTTCAAGTTAACTATCAATCTTCCACCTATCCGTAAATCTACATATGTATTCATCTATCATGTTAGTAATTCATCTATCATCTATGAAACATTTATTTGCCTATTTATTTATCACAATTTCATGAGAAATATTATCTTTACTAAACTAACCCATCACCAAGATCCTTCCATACACTCCATTGCAGTCACTCTCTTTGATGATAGCCAGATAATGTAGAATCACTACTTGGCTTCTCTGTTTTGTACAGCCCTCCCCATGCCCTGCACCCACAATAATGCTAATCGTAAAGTGTGCTATCCTTTCCTCTGCCCTTCTTCTTGAATTCACACCTATCCAACACAGTCTCTTGCCCTTTGGTAACTGTTACCCCAATCTTGGGATCTGTGAACCTACTGGTGTTTAGTTCCCTCAGATTTTTCTTGGTTCTCCATCTCCACAGATGGGTCAAATTATTTGATAGTTGTTTTTCTCTACCTCACTTATTTCACTGATCATAATACCCTCTAGCTCCATTCATGTTGTTGCAAATGATAGGATTACTTTTATTCTTATGTCTGAATAATATTCCTTGTGTATATGACCACATCTTCTTGAGCCATTAATCTACTGCTGACAAATTAGCTTGGCAACTTTGAATAGTGCTGTGATAAACATAGGGATTCATTTGTCTGTTTTAACTAGGCTTCTGTATTTGTATTTCTGGATTATTTATTTATTTATTTATTTATTGCTAATCTATAATTACATGTGTTACACTACATTTACTAGACTTCCCTGATTACGATGATCCGCCCAATGCCCCACTGCATCCACTTCCATCAGCAGAGCAAGGTACTGTAGAATCACTGTCTTCTCTGCTTGGTTCTACCTTCCCAAAACATTACAAGTGCCAATCATAATGCATTCTTTCTTCCCCCACTGTTATCCCTCCATTCTCATATATCCTCCCTAGTCGCTTTCCCTTTGGTTACTGTTATTTCATTCTTGGGTTCTGTGTGTCTGCAGCTATTTTGCTTCATCATTTTTTTTCTTGGTTCTCCATGTCCACAGATGGGTCAAATCATTTGATACTTGTCCTTTTCTTGTCTCATTTCATTGAGCATGATGCCCCCTCCTCCCATCCATGTTTTTGGAAATGGTAGGATTTGATTTATTCTTATGGCTGAATGATAATTGATTGTGTGTATGTACCACATCTTCTTAATCCGTTCACCTACTGATGGACACAGTCGGCTATTGTGAATAGTGCTGTGATAACAAAGATGTGCACATGTCTTTTTTCAACTGGGCTGCTACATTCCATCAATAAATCAATCTATCAATCTATCTGTCATCTTTGTTTCTATCTATCATGTCATGTATCAACAAATCTATCTGTATATGTATCTTTCTATATTCTATAACCCATCATGTATCTATCTATATCATCTATCTACCATCTTACCATATATCTAATATATTATCTATCCACTTATCTATATATCTATTCTAATCTATCATCTGACTTCCATATATCTGCCTAATCTTTCATTTCTATCTATCTATCTTTCTATCTATCTATCTATCTATCTATCTATCTATCTATCTATCTATCTATCTATCTATCATCTATCTATCTATCTGTCTGTCTATCTGTCATCTATCTTTCAAGGTACCTATCAATCTTCCACCTATCCATCCATCTACATATGTATGCATCTATCATGTTAGTAAATCATCTATCATCTAGCAAACATTTATTTGCCTATTTATTTATCACAATTTCATGAGAAACGTTATCTTTACTAAACTAACCCATCACCAAGATCCTTCCATACACTCCAGTGCAGTCACTATCTTTGAGCATTGTCAGATAATGTAGATTCACTACTTGTCTTCCCTGTTCTGTACAGCCCTCCCCATGCCCAGCAACCACAATAATGCTAATCGTAAAGTGTGCTATCCTTACCTCTGCCCTTCTTCTTGCATTCACACCTATCCACCTCAGTCTCTAGCCCTTTGGTAACTGTTACCCCAATCTTGTGATATGTGAACCTACTGGTGTTTTTTTCCCTCAGTTTTAACTTGGTTCTCCATATCCACAGTTGGGTCAAATCATTTGATAGTTGTTTTTCTCTACCTCACTTATTTCACTGAGCATAATACCCTCTAGCTCCATTCTTGTTGTTGCAAATGATAGGATTTGTTTTCTTCTTATGTCTGAATAATATTTCCTGTGTATATGAGCACATCTTCTGGAGCCATTAATCTACTGATGACAAATTAGCTTGGCAACATTGAATAGTGCTGTGATAAACATAGGGATGCATTTGTCCGTTTTAACTAGGCTTCTGTATTTGTGTTACTGGATTATTTATTTATTTATTCATTTATTTATTGCT
Source organism: Manis pentadactyla (assembly GCF_030020395.1). Lineage (NCBI taxonomy): Eukaryota > Metazoa > Chordata > Mammalia > Pholidota > Manidae > Manis > Manis pentadactyla. The sequence continues at coordinate 19,552,209 of NC_080039.1, forward strand.
AATCTATAATTACATGTGTAACACTACATTCACTAGACTTCCCTGATCACGAAGATCCGCCCAATGCCCCACTGCATCCACTTCCATCAACAGAGCAAGGTACTGTAGAATCCCTGTCTTCTCTTCTTGGTTCTACCCTCCGAAAACATTACATGTGCCAATCATAATGCATTCTTTCTCCCCCCAATGTTATCCCTAAATTCTCACAAGTCCTCCCTTGTCGCTTTCCCTTTGGTAACTGTTAGTTCATTCTTGGGTTCTGTGTATCTGCAGGTATTTTACGCCATCAGTTTTTTCTTGGTTATCCATGTCCACAGATGGGTCAAATCATTTAATACTTGTCCTTTTCCTGTCTCATTTCATTGAGCATAATAGCCCCTCTTTCCATCCATGTTGGAAATGGTAGGATTTGTTTTCTTCTTATGGCTGAATGATAATTGATTGTGTGTATGTACCACATCTTCTTAATCCGTTCACCTATTGATGGACACAGTAAGCTATTGAGAATAGTGCTGTGATAACAAAGAGGTGCACATGTCTTTTTTCAACTGGGCTGCTACATTCCGTCAATAAATCAATCTATCAATCTATCTGTCATCTTTGTTTCTATCTATAATGTCATGTATCAACCAATCTATCTGTATATGTATCTTTCTATATTCTATAACCCATCATGTATCTATCTATATCATCTATCTGCCATCTTTCCATATATCTAATATATTATCTATACACTTATCTATCTATCTATTCTAGACTGTCATCTGACTTCCAAATATCTGCCTAATCTTTCCTATCTGTCTATCTATCTATCTATCTATCTATCTATCTATCTATCTATCTATCTATCTATCTATCTATCTATCTAACTATCTATATATCTTTCTACCTATCTATCTATCAATATGTCTATCTATCTATTATCTATCTTTCAAGGTAACTATCAATCTTCCACCTATCCGTCCATCTACATATGTATTCATCTATCATGTTAGTAATTCATCTATCATCTATGAAACATTTATTTGCCTATTTATTTATCACAATTTCATGAGAAATATTATCTTTACTAAACTAACCCATCACCAAGATCCTTCCATACACTCCATTGCAGTCACCCTCTTTGAGGATAGTCAGATAATGTAGAATCACTACTTGGCTTCTCTGTTTTGTACAGCCCTCCATTTGCCTTGCACCCACAATAATGCTAATCGTAAAGTGTGCTATCCTTACCTCTGCCCTTCTTCTTGCATTATTCACACCTATTCACCACAGTCTCTGGCCCTTTGGTAACTGTTACCCCAATCTTGGGATCTGTGAACCTACTGGTGTTTCGTTCCCTCAGTTTTATCTTGGTCCTCCATCTCCACAGGTGGGTCAAATCATTTGATAGTTGTTTTTCTCTACCTCACTTATTTCACTGATCATAATACCCTCTAGCTCCATCCATGTTGTTGCAAATGATAGGATTTCTTTTCTTCTTATGTCTGAATAATATTCCTTGTGTATATGACCACATCTTCTTGAGCCATTAATCTACTGCTGACAAATTAGCTTGGCAACTTTGAATAGTGCTGTGATAAACATAGGGATTCATTTGTCTGTTTTAACTAGGCTTCTGTATTTGTATTTCTGGATTATTTATTTATTTATTTATTTATTGCTAATCTATAATTACATGTGTTACACTACATTTACTAGACTTCCCTGATTACGATGATCCGCCCAATGCCCCACTGCATCCACTTCCATCAGCAGAGCAAGGTACTGTAGAATCACTGTCTTCTCTGCTTGGTTCTACCTTCCCAAAACATTACAAGTGCCAATCATAATGCATTCTTTCTTCCCCCACTGTTATCCCTCCATTCTCATATATCCTCCCTAGTCGCTTTCCCTTTGGTTACTGTTATTTCATTCTTGGGTTCTGTGTGTCTGCAGCTATTTTGCTTCATCATTTTTTTTCTTGGTTCTCCATGTCCACAGATGGGTCAAATCATTTGATACTTGTCCTTTTCTTGTCTCATTTCATTGAGCATGATACCCCCTCCTTCCATCCATGTTTTTGGAAATGGTAAGATTTGTTTTATTCTTATGGCTGAATGATAATTGATTGTGTATATGTAACACATCTTCTTAATCCGTTCACCTACTGATGGACACAGTTGGCTATTGTGAATAGTGCTGTGATAACAAAGAGGTGCACATGTCTTTTTTCAACTGGGCTGCTACATTCCATCAATAAATCAATCTATCAATCTATCTGTCATCTTTGTTTCTATTATCATGTCATGTATCAACCAATCTATCTGTATATGTATCTTCCTATATTCTATAACCCATCATGTATCTATCTATATCATCTATCTACCATCTTACCATATATCTAATATATTATCTATCCACTTATCTATATATCTATTCTAATCTATCATCTGACTTCCATATATCTGCCTAATCTTTCATTTCTATCTATCTAACTTTCTATCTATCTATCTCTCTATCTATCTATCTATCTATCTGTCTATCTATCTATCTATCATCTATCTATCTATCTGTCTGTCTATCTGTCATCTATCTTTCAAGGTACCTATCAATCTTCCACCTATCCATCCATCTACATATGTATGCATCTATCATGTTAGTAAATCATCTATCATCTAGCAAACATTTATTTGCCTATTTATTTATCACAATTTCATGAGAAACGTTATCTTTACTAAACTAACCCATCACCAAGTTCCTTCCATACACTCCATTGCAGTCACTCTCTTTGAGGATAGTCAGATAATGTAGAAACACTACTTGGCTTCTCTGTTTTGTACAGCCCTCCCCATGCCCTGCACCCACAATAATGCTAATCGTAAAGTGTGCTATCCTTAACTCTGCCCTTCTTCTTGCATTCACACCTATCCACCCCAGTCTCTAGCCATTTGGTAACTGTTACCCCAATCTTGTGATATATGAACCTACTGGTGATTTTTCCCTCAGTTTTAACTTGGTTCTCCATATCCACAGTTGGGTCAAATCATTTGACAGTTGTTTTTCTCTACCTCACTTATTTCACTGAGCATAATACCCTCTAGCTCCATTCTTGTTGTTGCAAATGATAGGATTTGTTTTCTTCTTATGTCTGAATAATATTTCCTGTGTATATGAGCACATCTTCTGGAGCCATTAATCTACTGATGACAAATTAGCTTGGCAACATTGAATAGTGCTGTGATAAACATAGGGATGCATTTGTCCGTTTTAACTAGGCTTCTGTATTTGTGTTACTGGATTATTTATTTATTTATTCATTTATTTATTGCTAATCTATAATTACATGTGTAACACTACATTCACTAGACTTCCCTGATCACGAAGATCCGCCCAATGCCCCACTGCATCCACTTCCATCAACAGAGCAAGGTACTGTAGAATCCCTGTCTTCTCTTCTTGGTTCTACCCTCCGAAAACATTACATGTGCCAAACATAATGCATTCTTTCTCCCCCCAATGTTATCCCTAAATTCTCACAAGTCCTCCCTTGTCGCTTTCCCTTTGGTAACTGTTAGTTCATTCTTGGGTTCTGTGTATCTGCAGGTATTTTACGCCATCAGTTTTTTCTTGGTTATCCATGTCCACAGATGGGTCAAATCATTTAATACTTGTCCTTTTCCTGTCTCATTTCATTGAACATAATAGCCCCTCTTTCCATCCATGTTGGAAATGGTAGGATTTGTTTTCTTCTTATGGCTGAATGATAATTGATTGTGTGTATGTACCACATCTTCTTAATCCGTTCACCTATTGATGGACACAGTAGGCTATTGAGAATAGTGCTGTGATAACAAAGAGGTGCACATGTCTTTTTTCAACTGGGCTGCTACATTCCGTCAATAAATCAATCTATCAATCTATCTGTCATCTTTGTTTCTATCTATAATGTCATGTATCAACCAATCTATCTGTATATGTATCTTTCTATATTCTATAACCCATCATGTATCTATCTATATCATCTATCTACCATCTTTCCATATATCTAATATATTATCTATACACTTATCTATCTATCTATTCTAGTCTGTCATCTCACTTCCAAATATCTGCCTAATCTTTCCTATCTATCTATCTATCTATCTATCTATCTATCTATCTATCTATCTATCTATCTATCTAACTATCTATATATCTATCTACCTATCTATCTATCAATATGTCTGTCTATCTATTATCTATCTTTCAAGGTAACTATCAATCTTCCATCTATCCGTCCATCTACATATGTATTCATCTATCATGTTAGTAATTCATCTATCATCTATGAAACATTTATTTGCCTATTTATTTATCACAATTTCATGAGAAATATTATCTTTACTAAACTAACCCATCACCAAGGTCCTTCCATACACTCCATTGCAGTCACTCTCTTTGATGATAGTCAGATAATGTAGAATCACTACTTGGCTTCTCTGTTTTGTACAGCCCTCCCCATGCCCTGCACCCACAATAATGCTAATCGTAAAGTGTGCTATCCTTTCCTCTGCCCTTCTTCTTGCATTCACACCTATCCAACACAGTCTCTTGCCCTTTGGTAACTGTTACCCCAATCTTGGGATCTGTGAACCTACTGATGTTTTGTTCCCTCAGTTTTTTCTTGGTTCTCCATCTCCACAGATGGGTCAAATCATTTGATAGTTGCTTTTCTCTACCTCACTTATTTCACTGATCATAATACCCTCTAGCTCCATTCATGTTGTTGCAAATGATAGGATTTCTTTTCTTCTTATGTCTGAATAATATTCCTTGTGTATATGACCACATCTTCTTGAGCCATTAATCTACTGCTGACAAATTAGCTTGGCAACTTTGAATAGTGCTGTGATAAACATAGGGATTCATTTGTCTGTTTTAACTAGGCTTCTGTATTTGTATTTCTGGATTATTTATTTATTTATTTATTTATTGCTAATCTATAATTACATGTGTTACACTACATTTACTAGTCTTCCCTGATTACGATGATCCGCCCAATGCCCCACTGCAACCACTTCCATCAGCAGAGCAAGGTACTGTAGAATCACTGTCTTCTCTGCTTGGTTCTACCTTCCCAAAACATTACAAGTGACAATCATAATGCATTCTTTCTTCCCCCACTGTTATCCCTCCATTCTCATATATCCTCCCTAGTCGCTTTCCCTTTGGTTACTGTTATTTCATTCTTGGGTTCTGTGTGTCTGCAGCTATTTTGCTTCATCATTTTTTTTCTTGGTTCTCCATGTCCACAGATGGGTCAAATCATTTGATACTTGTCCTTTTCTTGTCTCATTTCATTGAGCATGATGCCCCCTCCTCCCATCCATGTTTTTGGAAATGGTAGGATTTGATTTATTCTTATGGCTCAATGATAATTGATTGTGTATATGTACCACATCTTCTTAATCCGTTCACCTACTAATGGACACCGTCAGCTATTGTGAATAGTGCTGTGATAACAAAGAGGTGCACATGTCTTTTTTCAACTGGGCTGCTACATTCCATCAATAAATCAATCTATCAATCTATCTGTCATCTTTGTTTCTATTATCATGTCATGTATCAACCAATCTATCTGTATATGTATCTTTCTATATTCTATAACCCATCATGTATCTATCTATATCATCTATCTACCATCTTACCATATATCTAATATATTATCTATCCACTTATCTATATATCTATTCTAATCTATCATCTGACTTCCATATATCTGCCTAATCTTTCATTTCTATCTATCTGTCTTTCTATCTATCTATCTATCTATCTATCTATCTATCTATCTATCTATCTATCATCTATCTATCTATCTGTCTGTCTATCTGTCATCTATCTTTCAAGGTACCTATCAATCTTCCACCTATCCATCCATCTACATATGTATGCATCTATCATGTTAGTAAATCATCTATCATCTAGCAAACATTTATTTGCCTATTTATTTATCACAATTTCATGAGAAACGTTATCTTTACTAAACTAACCCATCACCAAGATCCTTCCATACACTCCATTGCAGTCACTATCTTTGAGCATTGTCAGATAATGTAGATTCACTACTTGTCTTCCCTGTTCTGTACAGCCCTCCCCATGCCCAGCAACCACAATAATGCTAATCGTAAAGTGTGCTATCCTTACCTCTGCCCTTCTTCTTGCATTCACACCTATCCACCCCAGTCTCTAGCCCTTTGGTAACTGTTACCCCAATCTTGTGATATGTGAACCTACTGGTGTTTTTTTCCCTCAGTTTTAACTTGGTTCTCCATATCCACAGTTGGGTCAAATCATTTGATAGTTGTTTTTCTCTACCTCACTTATTTCACTGAGCATAATACCCTCTAGCTCCATTCTTGTTGTTGCAAATGATAGGATTTGTTTTCTTCTTATGTCTGAATAATATTTCCTGTGTATATGAGCACATCTTCTGGAGCCATTAATCTACTGATGACAAATTAGCTTGGCAACATTGAATAGTGCTGTGATAAACATAGGGATGCATTTGTCTGTTTTAACTAGGCTTCATTATTTGTATTACTGGATTATTTATTTATTTATTCATTTATTTATTGCTAATCTATAATTACATGTGTAACACTACATTCACTAGACTTCCCTGATCACGAAGATCCGCCCAATGCCCCACTGCATCCACTTCCATCAACAGAGCAAGGTACTGTAGAATCCCTGTCTTCTCTTCTTGGTTCTACCCTCCGAAAACATTACATGTGCCAATCATAATGCATTCTTTCTCCCCCCAATGTTATCCCTAAATTCTCACAAGTCCTCCCTTGTCGCTTTCCATTTGGTAACTGTTAGTTCATTCTTGGGTTCTGTGTATCTGCAGGTATTTTACGCCGTCAGTTTTTTCTTGGTTATCCATGTCCACAGATGGGTCAAATCATTTGATACTTGTCCTTTTCCTGTCTCATTTCCTTGAGCATAATAGCCCCTCTTTCCATCCATGTTGTTGGAAATGGTAGGATTTGTTTTCTTCTTATGGCTGAATGATAATTGATTGTGTGTATGTACCACATCTTCTTAATCCGTTCACCTACTTATGGACACAGTAAGCTATTGAGAATAGTGCTGTGATAACAAAGAGGTGCACATGTCTTTTTTCAACTGGGCTGCTACATTCCGTCAATAAATCAATCTATCAATCTATCTGTCATCTTTGTTTCTATCTATAATGTCATGTATCAACCAATCTATCTGTATATGTATCTTTCTATATTCTATAACCCATCATGTATCTGTCTATATCATCTATCTACCATCTTTCCATATATCTAATATATTATCTATACACTTATCTATCTATCTTTTCTAGTCTGTCATCTCACTTCCAAATATCTGCCTAATCTTTCCTATCTATCTATCTATCTATCTATCTATCTATCTATCTATCTATCTATCTATCTATCTATCTATCTATCTAACTATCTATATATCTATCTACCTATCTATCTATCAATATGTCTGTCTATCTATTATCTATCTTTCAAGGTAACTATCAATCTTCCACCTATCCGTCCATCTACATATGTATTCATCTATCATGTTAGTAATTCATCTATCATCTATGAAACATTTATTTGCCTATTTATTTATCACAATTTCATGAGAAATATTATCTTTACTAAACTAACCCATCACCAAGATAATTCCATACACTCCATTGCAGTCACCCTCTTTGAGGATAGTCAGATAATGCAGAATCACTACTTGGCTTCTCTGTTTTGTACAGCCCTCCCCATGCCCTGCACCCACAATAATGCTAATCGTAAAGTGTGCTATTCTTTCCTCTGCCCTTCTTCTTGCATTCACACCTGTCCAACACAGTCTCTTGCCCTTTGGTAACTGTTACCCCAATCTTGGGATCTGTGAACCTACTGGTGTTTTGTTCCCTCAGTTTTTTCTTGGTTCTCCATCTCCACAGATGGGTCAAATCATTTGATAGTTGTTTTTCTCTACCTCACTTATTTCACTGATCATAATACCCTCTAGCTCCATTCATGTTGTTGCAAATGATAGGATTTCTTTTCTTCTTATGTCTGAATAATATTCCTTGTGTATATGACCACATCTTCTTGAGCCATTAATCTACTGCTGACAAATTAGCTTGGCAACTTTGAATAGTGCTGTGATAAACATAGGGATTCATTTGTCTGTTTTAACTAGGCTTCTGTATTTGTATTTCTGGATTATTTATTTATTTATTTATTTATTGCTAATCTATAATTACATGTGTTACACTACATTTACTAGACTTCCCTGATTACGATGATCCGCCCAATGCCCCACTGCAACCACTTCCATCAGCAGAGCAAGGTACTGTAGAATCACTGTCTTCTCGTCTTGGTTCTACCTTCCCAGAACATTACAAGTGCCAATCATAATGCATTCTTTCTTCCCCCACTGTTATCCCTCCATTCTCATATATCCTCCCTAGTCGCTTTCCCTTTGGTTACTGTTATTTCATTCTTGGGTTCTGTGTGTCTGCAGCTATTTTGCTTCATCATTTTTTTTCTTGGTTCTCCATGTCCACAGATGGGTCAAATCATTTGATACTTGTCCTTTTCTTGTCTCATTTCATTGAGCATGATGCCCCCTCCTCCCATCCATGTTTTTGGAAATGGTAGGATTTGATTTATTCGTATGGCTGAATGATAATTGATTGTGTATATGTACCACATCTTCTTAATCCGTTCACCTACTGATGGACACAGTCGGTTATTGTGAATAGTGCTGTGATAACAAAGAGGTGCACATGTCTTTTTTCAACTGGGCTGCTACATTCCATCAGTAAATCAATCTATCAATCTATCTGTCATCTTTGTTTCTATTATCATGTCATGTATCAACCAATCTATCTGTATATGTATCTTTCTATATTCTATAACCCATCATGTATCTATCTATATCATCTATCTACCATCTTACCATATATCTAATATATTATCTATCCACTTATCTATATATCTATTCTAATCTATCATCTGACTTCCATATATCTGCCTAATCTTTCATTTCTATCTATCTATCTTTCTATCTATCTATCTATCTATCTATCTATCTATCTATCTATCTATCATCTATCTATCTATCTGTCTGTCTATCTGTCATCTATCTTTCAAGGTACCTATCAATCTTCCACCTATCCATCCATTTACATATGTATGCATCTATCATGTTAGTAAATCATCTATCATCTAGCAAACATTTATTTGCCTATTTATTTATCACAATCTCATGAGAAACGTTATCTTTACTAAACTAACCCATCACCAAGATCCTTCCATACACTCCATTGCAGTCACTATCTTTGAGCATTGTCAGATAAAGTAGATTCACCACTTGTCTTCTCTGTTCTGTACAGCCCTCCCCATGCCCAGCAACCACAATAATGCTAATCGTAAAGTGTGCTATCCTTACCTCTGCCCTTCTTCTTGCATTCACACCTATCCACCCCAGTCTCTAGCCCTTTGGTAACTGTTACCCCAATCTTGTGATATGTGAACCTACTGGTGTTTTTTTCCTTCAGTTTTAACTTGGTTCTCCATATCCACAGTTGGGTCAAATCATTTGATAGTTGTTTTTCTCTACCTCACTTATTTCACTGAGCATAATACACTCTAGCTCCATCCATGTTGTTGCAAATGATAGGATTTGTTTTCTTCTTATGTCTGAATAATATTCCTTGTGTATATGACCACATCTTCTTGAGCCATTTATCTACTAATGACAAATAAGCTTGGCAACTTTGAATAGTGCGTGATAAACACAGGGATGCATTTGTCTGTTTTAAATAGGCTTCTGTATTTGTTTTACTGGTTATTTATTTATTTATTGCTAATCGATAATTACATGTGTAACACTACATTTAATAGACTTCCCTGATTACGAAGATCCGCCCAATGCCCCACTGCATCCACTTCCATCAACAGAGCAAGGTACTGTGGAATCACTGTCTTCTATGTTTGGTTCTACCCTCCCAAAACATTACATGTGCCAATCATAATGCATTCTTTCTTCACCCACTGTTATCCCTCCATTCTCACATGTCCTCCCAAGTCGCGTTCCCTTTGGTAACTGTTACTTCATTCTTGGTTTCTGTGTGTCTGCAGCTATTTTGCGCCATCAGGTTTTTCTTGGTTCTCCATGTCCACAGATGGTTCAAGTCATTTGATACTTGTCCTTTTCCTGTCTCATTTCATTGAGCATAATACCCCCGCCTCCAATTCATGTTGTTGGAAATGGTAGGATTTGTTTTCTTCTTATGGCTGAATGGTAATTGATTGTATATATGTACCACATCTTCTTAATCCATTCACCTACTGATGGACATACTTGGCTATTGTGAACAGTGCTGTGATAACAAAGAGGTGCACATGACTTATTTCTACTGGGCTGCTACATTCCATCAATAAATCAATCTATCAATCTATCTGTCAACTTTGTTTCTATCTATCATGTCATGTATCAAACAATCTATCTGTATATGTATCTTTCTATATTCAATAACCCATCATGTATCTATCTATATCATCTATCTACCATCTTACTATATATCTAATATATTATCTATCCACTTATCAAATATCTATTATAACCTATCATCTGTCCTCCATCTATCTGCCTAATCTCTCCTGTCTATCTATCTATCTATCTATCTATCTATCTATCTATCTATCTATCTATCTATCTATCTATCTATCTATCTGTCTATCATCTATCTATCTATCTATCTATCTATCTATCTATTTATCTATCTATCTATCTATCATCTATCTATGTATCTATCTATCTATCTAACTATCTATCTATGTATCTATCTATCTATCTATCTATCTATCTATCTATATATCTATCTGTCTATCTATCTATCTATCTGTCTGTCTATGTATCATCTATCTTTCAAGTTACCTATCAATCTTTCACCTATCCATACATCTACATATGTATTCATCTATCATGGTACAAATTCATCTATCATCAATGAAAATTTACTTGCCTACTTATTTATCACAATTTCATGAGAAACATTATCTTTACTAAACTAACCCATCACCAAGATCCTTCCATACACTCCTTTGCAGTCTCTCTCTTTGAGCATAGTCAGATAATGCAGAATCACTACTTGTCTTCTCTGTTTTGTACAGCCCTCCCCATGCCCAGCAACCATAATAATGCTAATTGTAAAGTGTGCTAACCTTAACCCTGCTCTTCTTCTTTCATTCACACCTATCCACCCCAGTCTCTTGCCGTTTGCTAACTGTTACCCCAATCTTGGGATCTGTGAATCTACTGGTGTTTTATTCCCTCAGTTTTATCTTGGTTCTCCATCTCCACAGATGGGTCAAATCATTTGATAGTTGTTTTTCTCTACCTCACTTATTTCCCTGAGCATAATACCCTCTATCTCCATCCATGTTGTTGCAAATGATAGGATTTGTTTTCTTCTTATGTCTGAATAATATTCCTTGTGTATATGACCACATCTTCTTGAGCCATTTATCTACTGATGACAAATTAGCTTGGCAACTTTGAATTGTGCGTGATAAACATAGGGATGCATTTGTCTGTTTTAAATAGGCTTCTGTATTTGTTTTACTGGTTATTTATTTATTTATTGCTAATCGATAATTAAATGTGTAACACTACATTTAATAGACTTCCCTGATTACGAAGATCCGCCCAATGCCCCACTGCATCCACTTCCATCAACAGAGCAAGGTACTGTGGAATCACTGTCTTCTATGTTTGGTTCTACCCTCCCAAAACATTACATGTGCCAATCATAATGCATTCTTTCTTCCCCCACTGTTATCCCTCCATTCTCACATGTCCTCCCTAGTCGCGTTCCCTTTGGTAACTGTTACTTCATTCTTGGTTTCTGTGTGTCTGCAGCTATTTTGCGCCATCAGGTTTTTTCTTGGTTCTCCATGTCCACAGATGGTTCAAGTCATTTGATACTTGTCCTTTTCCTGTCTCATTTCATTGAGCATAATACCCCCGCCTCCAATTCATGTTGTTGGAAATGGTAGGATTTGTTTTCTTCTTATGGCTGAATGGTAATTGATTGTATATATGTACCACATCTTCTTAATCCATTCACCTACTGATGGACATACTTGGCTATTGTGAACAATGCTGTGATAACAAAGAGGTGCACATGACTTATTTCTACTGGGCTGCTACATTCCATCAATAAATCAATCTATCAATCTATCTGTCAACTTTGTTTCTATCTATCATGTCATGTATCAACCAATCTATCTGTATATGTATCTTTCTATATTCAATAACCCATCATGTATCTATCTATATCATCTATCTACCATCTTACTATATATCTAATATATTATCTATTCACTTATCAAAATATCTATTCTAATCTATCATCTGTCCTCCATCTCTCTGCCTAATCTTTCCTGTCTGTCTATCTATCCATCTCTCTATCTCTCTATCTATCTATCTATCTATCTATCTATCTATCTATCTATCTATCTGTCTGTCTATGTATCATCTATCTTTCAAGTTACCTATCAAACTTTCACCTATCCATCCATCTACATATGTATTCATCTATCATGGTAGTAATTCATCTATCAGCAATGAAAATTTATTTGCCTATTTATTTATCACAATTTCATGAGAAACATTATCTTTACTAAACTAACCCATCACCAAGATCCTTCCAAACACTCCATTGCTGTCACTCTCTTTGAGCATTGTCAGATAATGTAGAATCACTACTTGTCTTCTCTGATTTGTACAGCCCTCCCCATGCCCAGCACCCACAATAATGCTAATTCTAAAGTGTGCTATCCCTAACCCTGCCCTACTTCTTGCATTCACACCTATCCAACCTAGTCTCTTGCCCTTTGGTAACTTTTACCCCAATCTTGGGATCTGTGAATCTACTGGTGTTTTGTTCCCTCAGTTTTATCTTGGTTCTCCATCTCCACAGATGGGTCAAATCATTTCATAGTTGTTTTTCTCTACCTCACTTATTTCACTGAGCATAATACCCTCTAGCTCCATCCATGTTGTTGCAAATGATAGGATTTGTTTTCTTCTTATGTCTGAATAATATTCCCTGTGTATATGAGCACATCTTCTGGAGCCATTAATCTACTGATGACAAATTAGCTTGGCAACTTTGAATAGTGCTGTGATAAACATAGGGATGCATTTGTCTGTTTCAACTAGGTTTCTGTATATGTTTTACTGGATTATTTATTTATTTATTTATTTATTGCTTGTCTATAATTACATGTGTAACACTACATTCAATAGACTTCCCTGATCACGAAGATCCGCCCAATGCCCCACTGCATCCACTTCCATCAACAGAGCAAGGTACTGTAGATTCACTGTCTTCTCTGTTTGGTGCAACCCTCAAAAAACATTACATGTGCCAATCATAATGCATTCTTTCTTCCCAAACTGTTATCTCCCAATTGTCACATGTCCTCCCTAGTCTCTTTCCTTTGGTAACTGTTAGTTCATTCTTGGGTTCTGTGTTCTGCTGCTATTTTCCTCCGTCAGTTTTTTTCTTCGTTCTCTATGTCCTCAGATGATTCAAATCATTTTTTACTTATCCTTTTCCTGTCTCATTTCATTAAGCATAAGACCCCCTCCTTCCATCCATGTTGTTGGAAATGGTAGGATTTGTTTTCTTCTTATGGCTGAATGATAATTGATTGTGTATATGTACCACATCTTCTTAATCTATTCACCTACTGATGGACACAGTTGGCTATTGTGTATAGTGCTGTGATAACAAAGAGTTTCACATGTTTTTTTCAACTGGGCTGCTACATTCCCTCAATAAATCAATCTATCAATCTATCTGTCATCTTTGTTTCTATCTATCATGTCATGTATCAACCAACCTATCTGTATATGTATCTTTCTATATTCTACAACCCATCATGTATCTACCTATATCATCTATCTACCATCTTACTATATATCTAATATATTATCTATCCACTTATCTATATATCTATTCTAATCTATCATCTGCCTTCCATCTATCTGCCTAATCTTTCCCATCTATCTATCTATCTATCTATCTATCTATCTATCTATCTATCTATCTATCTATCTATCTATCTATCTATCTATCTATCTATCTCTCTATCTATCTACCTATCTCTCTGTCTGTCTATCTATCATCTCTCTTTCCAGGTACCTATCAATCTTTCACCTATCCATCCATCAACATATGTATTCATCGATCATGTTAGTAATTTATCTATCATCTGTTAAACATTTATTTGCTTATTTATTTATCACAATTTCATGAGAAACATTATCTTTACTAAACTAACCCATCACCAAGATCCTTCCATACACTCCTTTGCAGTCACTCTCTTTGAGCATAGTCAGATAATGTAGAATCACTACTTGTCTTCTCTGTTTTGTACAGCCCTCCCCATGCCAGCAACCACAATAATGCTAATTGTAAAGTGAGCTACCCTTAACCCTCCCCTTCTTCTTGCATTCACACCTATCCACCCCAGTCTCTTGCCCTTTGTTAACTGTTACCATAATCTTGGGATCTGTGAATATACTGGTGTTTTGTTCCCTCAGTTTTATCTTGGTTCTCCATCTCCACAGATAGGTCAAATCTTTTGATAGTTGTTTTTCTCTACCTCACTTATTTCACTGAGCATAATACCCTCCACCTCCATCCATGTTGTTGCAAATGATCGGATTTGTTTTCTTCTTATGTCTGAATAATATTCCTTGTGTATATGACCACATCTTCTTGAGCCATTTATCTACTGATGACAAATTAGCTTGGCAACTTTGAATAGTGCGTGATAAACATAGGGATTCATTTGTCTGTTTTAAATAGGCTTCTGTATTTGTTTTACTCGTTATTTATTTATTTATTGCTAATCTATAATTACATGTGTAACACTACATTTAATCGACTTCCCTGATTAAGAAGATGTGCCCAATGCCCCACTGCATCCACTTCCATCAACAGAGCAAGGTACTGTGGAATCACTGTCTTCTATGTTTGGTTCTACCCTCCCAAAACATTACATGTGCCAATCATAATGCATTCTTTCTTCCCCCACTGTTATCTCTCCATTGTCACATGTCCTCCCTAGTCGCTTTCCCTTTGGTAAATGTTAGTTCATTCTTGGGTTCTGTGTTCTGCTGCTATTTTGCTCCATCAGTTTTTTTCTTGGTTCTCCAAGTGCACAGATGTGTCATGTCATTTGATACTTGTCCTTTTCCTGTCTCATTTCATTGAGCATAATACCCCCTCCTTCCATCCATGTTGTTGGAAATGGTAGGATTTGTTTTCTTCTTATGGCTCAATGATTATTGATTGTGTATATGTACCACATCTTCTTAATCTTTTCACCTACTGATGGACACAGTTGTCTATTGTGAATAGTGCTGTGATAACAAAGAGGTTCACATGTTTTTTTCAACTGGGCTGCTACATTCCATCAATAAATCAATCTATCAATCTATCTGTCATCTTTGTTTCTATTATCATGTCATGTATCAACCAATCTATCTGTATATGTATCTTTCTATATTCTATAACCCATCATGTATCTATCTATATCATCTATCTACCATCTTACCATATATCTAATATATTATCTATCCACTTATCTATATATCTATTCTAATCTATCATCTGACTTCCATATATCTGCCTAATCTTTCATTTCTATCTATCTGTCTTTCTATCTATCTATCTATCTATCTATCTATCTATCTATCTATCTATCATCTATCTATCTATCTGTCTGTCTATCTGTCATCTATCTTTCAAGGTACCTATCAATCTTCCACCTATCCATCCATCTACATATGTATGCATCTATCATGTTAGTAAATCATCTATCATCTAGCAAACATTTATTTGCCTATTTATTTATCACAATTTCATGAGAAACGTTATCTTTACTAAACTAACCCATCACCAAGATCCTTCCATACACTCCATTGCAGTCACTATCTTTGAGCATTGTCAGATAATGTAGATTCACTACTTGTCTTCCCTGTTCTGTACAGCCCTCCCCATGCCCAGCAACCACAATAATGCTAATCGTAAAGTGTGCTATCCTTACCTCTGCCCTTCTTCTTGCATTCACACCTATCCACCCCAGTCTCTAGCCCTTTGGTAACTGTTACCCCAATCTT
The DNA here is from genome assembly GCF_030020395.1 of Manis pentadactyla. NCBI lineage: Eukaryota > Metazoa > Chordata > Mammalia > Pholidota > Manidae > Manis > Manis pentadactyla. The sequence continues at coordinate 19,568,424 of NC_080039.1, forward strand.
GTGATATGTGAACCTACTGGTGTTTTTTTCCCTCAGTTTTAACTTGGTTCTCCATATCCACAGTTGGGTCAAATCATTTGATAGTTGTTTTTCTCTACCTCACTTATTTCACTGAGCATAATACCCTCTAGCTCCATTCTTGTTGTTGCAAATGATAGGATTTGTTTTCTTCTTATGTCTGAATAATATTTCCTGTGTATATGAGCACATCTTCTGGAGCCATTAATCTACTGATGACAAATTAGCTTGGCAACATTGAATAGTGCTGTGATAAACATAGGGATGCATTTGTCTGTTTTAACTAGGCTTCATTATTTGTATTACTGGATTATTTATTTATTTATTCATTTATTTATTGCTAATCTATAATTACATGTGTAACACTACATTCACTAGACTTCCCTGATCACGAAGATCCGCCCAATGCCCCACTGCATCCACTTCCATCAACAGAGCAAGGTACTGTAGAATCCCTGTCTTCTCTTCTTGGTTCTACCCTCCGAAAACATTACATGTGCCAATCATAATGCATTCTTTCTCCCCCCAATGTTATCCCTAAATTCTCACAAGTCCTCCCTTGTCGCTTTCCCTTTGGTAACTGTTAGTTCATTCTTGGGTTCTGTGTATCTGCAGGTATTTTACGCCGTCAGTTTTTTCTTGGTTATCCATGTCCACAGATGGGTCAAATCATTTGATACTTGTCCTTTTCCTGTCTCATTTCATTGAGCATAATAGCCCCTCTTTCCATCCATGTTGTTGGAAATGGTAGGATTTGTTTTCTTCTTATGGCTGAATGATAATTGATTGTGTGTATGTACCACATCTTCTTAATCCGTTCACCTACTTATGGACAAAGTTTACTATTGAGAATAGTGCTGTGATAACAAAGAGGTGCACATGTCTTTTTTCAACTGGGCTGCTACATTCCGTCAATAAATCAATCTATCAATCTATCTGTCATCTTTGTTTCTATCTATAATGTCATGTATCAACCAATCTATCTGTATATGTATCTTTCTATATTCTATAACCCATCATGTATCTGTCTATATCATCTATCTACCATCTTTCCATATATCTAATATATTATCTATACACTTATCTATCTATCTATCTATCTATCTATCTAACTATCTATATATCTATCTACCTATCTATCTATCAATATGTCTGTCTATCTATTATCTATCTTTCAAGGTAACTATCAATCTTCCACCTATCCGTCCATCTACATATGTATTCATCTATCATGTTAGTAATTCATCTATCATCTATGAAACATTTATTTGCCTATTTATTTATCACAATTTCTTGAGAAATATTATCTTTACTAAACTAACCCATCACCAAGATAATTCCATACACTCCATTGCAGTCACCCTCTTTGAGGATAGTCAGATAATGCAGAATCACTACTTGGCTTCTCTGTTTTGTACAGCCCTCCCCATGCCCTGCACCCACAATAATGCTAATCGTAAAGTGTGCTATTCTTTCCTCTGCCCTTCTTCTTGCATTCACACCTGTCCAACACAGTCTCTTGCCCTTTGGTAACTGTTACCCCAATCTTGGGATCTGTGAACCTACTGGTGTTTTGTTCCCTCAGTTTTTTCTTGGTTCTCCATCTCCACAGATGGGTCAAATCATTTGATAGTTGTTTTTCTCTACCTCACTTATTTCACTGATCATAATACCCTCTAGCTCCATTCATGTTGTTGCAAATGATAGGATTTCTTTTCTTCTTATGTCTGAATAATATTCCTTGTGTATATGACCACATCTTCTTGAGCCATTAATCTACTGCTGACAAATTAGCTTGGCAACTTTGAATAGTGCTGTGATAAACATAGGGATTCATTTGTCTGTTTTAACTAGGCTTCTGTATTTGTATTTCTGGATTATTTATTTATTTATTTATTTATTTCTAATCTATAATTACATGTGTTACACTACATTTACTAGACTTCCCTGATTACGATGATCCGCCCAATGCCCCACTGCAACCACTTCCATCAGCAGAGCAAGGTACTGTAGAATCACTGTCTTCTCGTCTTGGTTCTACCTTCCCAGAACATTACAAGTGCCAATCATAATGCATTCTTTCTTCCCCCACTGTTATCCCTCCATTCTCATATATCCTCCCTAGTCGCTTTCCCTTTGGTTACTGTTATTTCATTCTTGGGTTCTGTGTGTCTGCAGCTATTTTGCTTCATCATTTTTTTTCTTGGTTCTCCATGTCCACAGATGGGTCAAATCATTTGATACTTGTCCTTTTCTTGTCTCATTTCATTGAGCTTGATGCCCCCTCCTCCCATCCATGTTTTTGGAAATGGTAGGATTTGATTTATTCTTATGGCTGAATGATAATTGATTGTGTATATGTACCACATCTTCTTAATCCGTTCACCTACTGATGGACACAGTCGGTTATTGTGAATAGTGCTGTGATAACAAAGAGGTGCACATGTCTTTTTTCAACTGGGCTGCTACATTCCATCAGTAAATCAATCTATCAATCTATCTGTCATCTTTGTTTCTATTATCATGTCATGTATCAACCAATCTATCTGTATATGTATCTTTCTATATTCTATAACCCATCATGTATCTATCTATATCATCTATCTACCATCTTACCATATATCTAATATATTATCTATCCACTTATCTATATATCTATTCTAATCTATCATCTGACTTCCATATATCTGCCTAATCTTTCATTTCTATCTATCTATCTTTCTATCTATCTATCTATCTATCTATCTATCTATCTATCTATCTATCTATCTATCATCTATCTATCTATCTGTCTGTCTATCTGTCATCTATCTTTCAAGGTACCTATCAATCTTCCACCTATCCATCCATTTACATATGTATGCATCTATCATGTTAGTAAATCATCTATCATCTAGCAAACATTTATTTGCCTATTTATTTATCACAATCTCATGAGAAACGTTATCTTTACTAAACTAACCCATCACCAAGATCCTTCCATACACTCCATTGCAGTCACTATCTTTGAGCATTGTCAGATAAAGTAGATTCACCACTTGTCTTCTCTGTTCTGTACAGCCCTCCCCATGCCCAGCAACCACAATAATGCTAATCGTAAAGTGTGCTATCCTTACCTCTGCCCTTCTTCTTGCATTCACACCTATCCACCCCAGTCTCTAGCCCTTTGGTAACTGTTACCCCAATCTTGTGATATGTGAACCTACTGGTGTTTTTTTCCTTCAGTTTTAACTTGGTTCTCCATATCCACAGTTGGGTCAAATCATTTGATAGTTGTTTTTCTCTACCTCACTTTTTTCACTGAGCATAATACCCTCCAGCTCCATTCATGTTGTTGCAAATGATAGGATTTCTTTTCTTCTTATGTCTGAATAATATTCCTTGTGTATATGACCATATCTTCTTGAGCCATTAATCTACTGATGACAAATTAGCTTGGCAACTTTGAATAGTGCTGTGATAAACATAGGGATGCATTTGTCTGTTTTAACTAGGCTTCTATATTTGTATTACTGGATTATTTATTTATTTATTTATTTATTTATTGCTAATCTATATTTACATGTGTTACACTACATTTACTAGACTTCACTGATCACGATGATCCGCCCAATGTCCCACTGCATCCACTTCCATCAACAGAGCAAGGTACTGTAGAATCACTGTCTTCTCTGCTTGGTTCTTCTTTCCCAAAACTTTACATGTTCCAATCATAATGCATTCTTTCTTCCCCCACTGTTATCCCTCCATTCTCATATATCCTCCCTAGTCGCTTTCCCTTTGGTTACTGTTAGTTCATTCTTGGGTTCTGTGTGTCCGCAGCTATTTTGCTCCATCATTTTTTTTCTTGGTTCTCCATGTCCAGAGATGGGTCATATCATTTGATACTTGTCCTTTTCCTGTCTCATTTCATTGAGCATAATACCCCCTCCTTCCATCCATGCTGTTGTAAATGGTAGGATTTGATTTATTCTTATAGCTGAATGATAATTGATTGTGTATATGTACCACATCTTCTTAATCCGTTCACCTACTGATGGACACAGTCGGCTATTGTGAATAGTGCTGTGATAACAAAGAGGTGCACATGTCTTTTTTCAAATGGGCTGCTACATTCCATCAATAAATCAATCTATCAATCTATCTGTCATCTTTGTTTCCATCTATCATGTCATGTATCAACCAATGTATCTGTATATATATCTTTCTATATTCTATAACCCATCATGTATCTATCTATATCATCTACTACCATCTTACCATATATCTAATATATTATCTATCCACTTATCTATATATCTATTCTAATCTATCATCTGACTTCCATATATCTGCCTAATCTTTCATTTCTATCTATCTATCTATCTATCTATCTATCTATCTATCTATCTATCTATCTATCTATCTATGTATCTATCTATCTATCTATCATCTATCTATCTATATGTCCGTCTATCTAACATCTATCTTTCAAGGTACCTATCAATCTTCCACCTATCCATCCATCTACATATGTAATCATCTATCATGTTAGTAATTCATCTATCATCTATGAAACATTTATTTGCCTATTTATTTATCACAATTTCATGAGAAATATTATCTTTACTAAACTAACCCATCACCAAGATCCTTCCATACACTCCATTGCAGTCACTCTCTTTGAGGATAGTCAGAAAATGTAGAATCACTTCTTGGCTTCTCTGTTTTGTACAGCCCTCCCCATGCCCAGCAACCACAATAATGCTAATCGTAAAGTGTGCTATCCTTACCTCTGCCCTTCTTCTTGCATTCACACCTATCCACCCCAGTCTCTTGCCCTTTGGTAACTGTTACCCCAATCTTGGGATCTGTGAACCTACTGGTGTTTTGTTCCCTCAGTTTTTTCTTGGTTCTCCATCTCCACAGATGGGTCAAATCATTTGATAGTTGTTTTTCTCTACCTCACTTATTTCACTGAGCATAATACCCTCTAGCTCCATTCATTTTGTTGCAAATGATAGGATTTCTTTCCTTCTTATGTCTGAATAATATTCCTTGTGTGTATGACACATCTTCTTGAGCCCTTAATCTACTGCTGACAAATTAGCTTGGAAACTTTGAATAGTGCTGTGAAAAACATAGGGATGCATTTGTCTGTTTTAACTAGGCTTCTGTATATGTTTTACTGGATTATTTATTTATTTATTTATTTATTTATTTATTGCTAATCTATAATTACATGTGTTACACTACACTTACTAGAGTTCACTGATCACGATGATCCACCCAATGCCCCACTGCATCCACTTCCATCAACATAAAAAGGTACTGTAGAATCCCTGTCTTCTCTGCTTGGTTCTACCCTCCCAAAACATTACATGTGCCAATCATAATGCATTCTTTCTACCCCACTGTTATCCCTTCATTCTCACATGTCCTCCCTAGTCGCTTTCCCTTTGGTAACTTTTAGTTCATTCTTGGGTTCTGTGTGTCTGCAGGTATTTTGCTCCATCAGTTTTTTTCTTGGTTCTCCATGTCCAGAGATGGGTCAAATCATTTAATACTTGTCTTTTTCCTGTCTCATTTCACTGAGCATAATACCCCCTCCTTCCATCCACTTTGTTGGAAATGGTAGGATTTGTTTTCTTCTTATGGCTGAATGATAATTGATTGTGTATATGTACGACATCTTCTTAATCCATTCACCTACTGTTCTACACAGTTGGCTATTGTTAATAGTGCTGTTATAACAAAGAGGTGCTCATGTCTTTTTTCAACTGGACTGCTACATTCCATCAATAAATCAATCTATCAATCTATCTGTCATCTTTGTTTCTATCTATCATATCATGTATCAACCAATCTATCTGTGTATGTATCTTTCTATATTCGAAAACCCATCATGTATCTATCTATATAATCTATCAAACATCTTACCATATATCTAATATATTATCTATCCACTTATCTATATATCCATTCTAATCTATCATCTGACATCCATATATATGCCTAATCTTCCCTATCCATCTATCTATCTATCTATCTATCTATCTATCTATCTATCTATCTATCTATCTATCTATATATCTATCATCTATCTATCTATCTATCTATCTATCTATTTATCTATCTGTCTGTCTATCTATCATCTATCTTTCAAGGTACCTATCAATCTTCCACCTATCCATCCATCTACATATGTATTCATCTATCATGATAGTAATTCATCTATCATCTATGAAACATTTATTTGCTTATTTATTTATCACAATTTCATGAGAAACATTATCTTTACTAAACTAACCCATCACCAAGATCCTTAAATACACTCCATTGCAGTCACTCTCTTTGAGCATAGTCAGATAATGTAGAATCACTTCTTGTCTTCTGTGTTTTCTACAGCCCTCCCCATGACCATCAACCACAATAATGCAAATCGTAAAGTTTGCTATCCTTACCAATGCCCTTCGTCGTGCATTCACACCTATCCACCCTAGTCTCTTGCCCTTTGGTAACTGTTACCCCAATCTTGGGTTCTGTGAACCTACTGGTGTTTTGTTCCCTCAGTTTTATCTTGGTTCTCCATCTCCACAGATGGGTCAAATCATTTGATAGTTGTTTTTCTCTACCTCACTTATTTCACTGAGCACAATACCCTCTAGCTCCATTCTTGTTGTTGCAAATGATAGGATTTTTTTTCTTATGTCTGAATAATATTCCTTGTGTATATGACCACATTTTATTGAGCCATTAATCTACTGATGACAAATTAGCTTGGCAAATTTGAAGAGTGATGTGATAAACATAGGGATGCCTTTGTCTGTTTTAAATAGGCTTTTGTATTTGATTTACTGAACTATTTATTTATTTATTTATTTATTGCTAATCTATAATTACATGTGTTATAATACACTTACTAGACTTCACTGATCACGATGATCCACCCAATGCCCCACTGCATCGACTTCCATCAGCAGAGCAAGGTACTGTAGAATCCCTGTCTTCTCTGCTTGGTTCTACCCTCCCAAATCATTACATGTGACAATCATAATGCTTTCTTTCTACCCCACTGTTATCCCTCCATTCTCACATGTCCTCCCTAGTCGCTTTCCCTTTGGTAACTGTTAGTTCATTCTTGGGTTCTGTGAGTCTGCAGTTATTTTAATCCATCACTTTTTTCTTGGTTCTCCTTGTCCACAGATGGGTCAAGTCATTTGATACTTGTCCTTTTCCTGTCTCATTTCAATGAGCATAATACCCCCTCCTTCAATCCATGTTGTTGGAAATGGTAAGATTTGTTTTCTTCTTATGGCTGAATGATAATTGATTGTGTATATGTACCACATCTTCTTAATCCGTTCAAATACTGATGGACACAGTTGGCTATTGAGAATAGTGCTGTGATAACAAAGAAGTGCACATGTCTTTTTTCAACTGGGCTGCTACATTCCATCAATAAATCAATATATCAATCTATCTGTCATCTTTGTTTCTATCTATCATGTCATGTATCAACCAATCTATCTGTATATGTATCTTTCTATATTCTATAACCAATCATGTATCTATCTATATCATCTACTAACCATCTTACCATATAACAAATATGTTATCTATCCACTTATCTATATATCTATTCTAAACTATCATCTGACTTCCATATATCTTCCTAATCTTTCCTATCTATCTATCTATCTATCTATCTTTCTATCTATCTATCTATCTATCTATCTATCTATCTATCTATCTATCTATCTATCTATCTATCTATCTATCTAGGTATCTATCTATCTGTCTGTCTATCTATCATCTATCTTTCAAGGTACCTATCAATCTTCCACCTATCCATCCATCTACATATGTATTCATCTATCATGTTAGTAATTCATCTTTCATCTATGAAACATTTATTTGCTTATTTATTTATCACAATTTCATGAGAAACATTATCTTTACTAAACTAACCCATCACCAAGATCCTTCCATACACTCCCTACAGTCACTCTCTTTGAGCATAGTCAGATATTGTAAAATCACTACTTGTCTTCTGTGTTTTATACAGCCCTCCCCATGCCAAGCACACACAATAATGCTAATAGTAAAGTGTGCTATCCTTACCCCTGAACTTCTTCTTGCATTCACACCTATCCACCGCAGTCTCTTGCACTTTGGTAACTGTTTCCCCCATCTTATGATCTGTAAACCTACTGGTGTTTTGTTCCCTCAGTTTTATCTTGGTTTTCCATCTCCACAGATGGGTCAAATCATTTGATAGTTGTTTTTCCCCACCTCACTTATTTCCCTGAGCATAATACCCTCTAGCTCCATCCATGTTGTTGCAAATGATAGGATTTGTTTTCTTCTTATGTCTGAATAATATTCCTTGTGTATATGACCACATCTTCTTTAGCCATTAATCTACTGATGACAAATTAGATTCGCAAATTGGAAGAGTGATGTGATAAACATAGGGATGCATTTGTCTGTTTTAAATAGGCTTTTGTATTTGATTTACTGAATAATTTATTTATTCATTTATTCATTGCTTATCTATAATTTCATGTGTTACACTACATTTACTAGACTTCACTGATCACGATGATCCGCCAAATGCCCCACTGCATCCACTTCCATCAACAGAGCAAGGTACTGTAAAATCCCTGTCTTCTCTGCTTGGTTCTACCCACCGAAAACATTACATGTGCCAATCATAATGCATTCTTTGTCCCCCCACCGCTTTCCCTCCATTCTCACATGTCCTCCCTGGTCGCTTTCCCTTTGGTAACTGTTAGTTCATTCTTGGGATCTGTGTGTCTGCAGCTATTTTACTCCAGCAGTTTTTTTCTTTGTTCCCATGTTCACAGATGGGTCAAATCATTTGATACTTGTCCTTATCCTGTCTCATTTCATTGAGCATTATACCCCCTCCTTCCATCCATGTTGTTGGAAATGGTAAGATTTGTTATCTTCATATGGCTGAATGATAATTGAGTGTGTATATGTACCACATCTTCTTAATCCGTTCACCTACTGATGGACACAGTCGGCTATTGTGAATTGTGCTGTGATAACAAAGAGGTGCACATGTCTTTTTTCAACTGGGCTGCTACATTCCATCAATAAATCAATCTATCAATCTATCTGTCATCTTTGTTTCCATTATCATGTCATGTATCAACCAATCTATCTGTATATGTATCTTTCTATATTCTATAACCCATCATGTATCTATCTATATCATCTATTTACCATCTTACCATATATCTAATATATTATCTATCCACTTATCTATATATCTATTCTAATCTATCATCTGACTTCCATATATCTGCCTAATCTATCCTATCTATCTATCTACCTATCTATCTATGTATCAATCTATCTATCTATCTGTCTGTCTATCTATCTATCATCTATCTCTCAAGGTACCTATCAATCTTCCACCTATCCATCCATCTACATATGTATTCATCTACCATGTTAGTAATTCATCTATCATCTATGAAACATTTATTTGCCTATTTATCACAATTTCATGAGAAACATTATCTTTACTAAACTATCCCATCACCAAGATCCTTCCATATACCCCATTGCAGTCACTCTGCTTGAGGATAGTCAGATAATGTAGAATCACTACTTGGATTCTCTGTTTTGTGCAGCCCTCCCCATGCCCAGCACCCACAATAATGCTAATCGTAAAGTGTGCTATCCTTACCTCTGCCCTTCTTCTTGCATTCACACCTATCCAACACAGTCTCTTGCCCTTTGGTAACTGTTACCCCAATCTTGGGATCTGTGAACCTACTGGTGTTTTGTTCCCTCAGTTTTTTCTTGGTTCTCCATCTCCACAGATGGGTCAAATCATTTGATAGTTGTTTTTCTCTACCTCACTTATTTCACTGATCATAATACCCTCTAGCTCCATTCATGTTGTTGCAAATGATAGGATTTCTTTTCTTCTTATGTCTGAATAATATTCCTTGTGTATATGACCACATCTTCTTGAGCCCTTAATCTACTGCTGACAAATTAGCTTGGAAACTTTGAATAGTGCTGTGAAAAACATAGGGATGCATTTGTCTGTTTTAACTAGGCTTCTGTATATGTTTTGCTGGATTATTTATTTATTTATTTATTTATTTATTTATTGCTAATCTATAATTACATGTGTTACACTACACTTACTAGACTTCACTGATATCGATGATCCACCCAATGCCCCACTGCATCCACTTCCATCAACAGAAAAAGGTACTGTAGAATCCCTGTCTTCTCTGCTTGGTTCTACCCTCCCAAAACATTACATGTGCCAATCATAATGCATTCTTTCTTCCCCCACTGTTATCCCTCCATTCTCACATGTCCTCCCTAGTCGCTTTCCCTTTGGTATCTGTTAGTTCATTCTTGGATTCTGTGTGTCTGCAGTTATTTTATTCGATCATTTTTTTCTTGGTTCTCCTTGTCCGCAGATGGGTCAAGTCATTTGATACTTGTCCTTTTCCTGTCTCATTTCAATGAGCATAATACCCCCTCCTTCCATCCATGTTGTTGGAAATGGTAAGATTTGTTTTTTCTTATGACTGAATGATAACTGATTGTGTATATGTACCACATCTTCTTAATCCATCCAAATACTGATGGACACAGTTGGCTATTGAGAATAGTGCTGTGATAACAAAGAAGTACACATGTCTTTTTTCTACTGGGCTGCTACATTCCATCAATAAATCAATCTATCAATCTATCTGCCATCTTTGTTTCTATCTATCATGTCATGTATCAACCAATCTATCTGTATATGTATCTTTCTATATTCTATAACCCATCATGTATCTATCTATATCATCTATCAAAAATATTACCATATATCAAATATGTTATCTATCCACTTATCTATATATCTATTCTAAACTATCATCTGACTTCCTTATATCTGCCTTATCTTTCCTATCTATCTATCTATCTATCTATCATCTATCTATCTATATGTCCGTCTATCTTTCATCTATCTTTCAAGGTATCTATCAATCTTCCACCTATCCATCCATCTACATATGTATTCATCTATCATGTTAGTAATTCATCTATCATCTATGAAACATTTATTTGCGTATTTATTTATCACACTTTCATGAGAAACATTATCTTTACTAAACTATCCCATCACCAAGATCCTTCATTACACTCCATTTCCTATCTATCTATCTATCTATCTATTTATCTATCTATCTATCTATCTATCTATCTATCTACCTGTCTGTCTACCTGTCTCCCTATCTATCATCTATCTTTAAAGGTACCTATCAATCTTCCACCTATCCATCCATCTACATATGTATTCATCTATCTTGTTAGTAATTCATCTATCATCTATGAAACATTTATATGCCTATTTATTTATCACACTTTCATGAGAAACATTATCTTTACTAAACTAACCCTTCACCAAGATCCTTCCATACACTCCATTGCAGTCACTCTCTTTGAGCATAGTCAGATAATGTACAATCACTACTTGTCTTCTCTGTTTTGTACAGCCCTCCCCATGCCCAGCACCCACAATAATGCTAATCCTAAAGTGTGCTATCCTTACCTCTGCCCTTTTTCTTGCATTCACACCTATCCACCCCAGTCTCTTGCCCTTTGGTAACTGTTACCCCAATCTTGGGATCTGTGAACCTACTTGTGTTTTGTTCCCTCAGTTTTATCTTGGACCTCCATCTCCACAGGTGGGTCAAATCATTTGATAGTTGTTTTTCTCTACCTCACTTATTTCACTGAGCATAATACCCTCTAGCTCCATCCATGTTGTTGCAAAGGATAGGATTTGTTTTCTTCTTATGTCTGAATAATATTCCTTGTGTATATGACCACATCTGCTTGAGCCATTAATCTACTGCTGACAAATTAGCTTGGCAACTTTGAATAGTGCTGTGATAAACATAGGGATGCATTTGTAAGTTTTAACTAGGCTTCATTATTTGTATTACTGGATTATTTATTTATTTATTGCTAATCTATAATTGCATGTATAACACTACATTCACTAGACTTCCCTGATCACGAAGATCTGCCCAATGCCCCACTGCATCCACTTCCATCAACAGAGCAAGGTTCTGTAGAATCACTGACTTCTCTGCTTGGTTCTACCCTCCGAAAACATTACATGTGCCAATCATAATGCATTCTTTCTCCCCCCACTGTTATTACTCCATTCTCACATGTCCTCCGTAGTCGCTTTCCCTTTGGTAACTTTTAGTTCATTCTTGGGTTCTGTGTGTCTGCAGCTATTTTGCTTCATCATTTTTTTTCTTGATTCTCCATGTCCACAGATGGGTCAAATCATTTGATACTTGTCCTTTTCTTGTCTCATTTCATTGAGCATGATACCCCCTCCTTCCATCCATGTTTTTGGAAATGGTAAGATTTGTTTTATTCTTATGGCTGAATGATAATTGATTGTGTATATGTAACACATCTTCTTAATCCGTTCACCTACTGATGGACACAGTTGGCTATTGTGAATAGTGCTGTGATAACAAAGAGGTGCACGTCTTTTTTCAACTGGGCTGCTACATTCCGTCAATAAATCAATCTATCAATCTATCTGTCATCTTTGTTTCTATCTATCATGTCATGTATCAACCAATCTATCTGTATATGTATCTTTCTATATTCTATAACCCATCATGTATCTATCTATATCATCTATCTACCATCTTACAATTTATCTAATATATTATCTATCCACTTATCTATATATCCATTCTAATCTATCATCTGACTTCCATATATCTGCCTAATCTTTCCTATCTATCTATCTATCTATCTATCTATCTATCTATCTATCTATCTATCTATCTATCTATCTATCTGTCTGTCTATCTATCATCTATCTTTCAAGGTACCTATCAATCTTCCACCTATCCATCCATCTACATATGTATTCATCTATCATGTTAGTAATTCATCTATCATCTATGAAACATTTATTTGCCTATTTATTTATCACACTTTCATGAGAAACATTATCTTGACTAAACTAACCCATCACCAAGATCCTTCCATACACTCCATTGCAGTCACTCTCTTTGAGCATAGTCAGATAATGTACAATCACTACTTGTCTTCTCTGTTTTGTACAGCCCTCCCCATGCCCAGCAACCACAATAATGCTAATCCTAAAGTGCGCTATCCTTTCCTCTGCCCTTTTTCCTGCATTCACACCTATCCACCCCAGTCTCTTGCCCTTTGGTAACTGTTACCCCAATCTTGGGATCTGTGAACCTACTGGTGCTTTGTTCCCTCAGTTTTATCTTGGTCCTCCATCTCCACAGGTGGGTCAAATCATTTGATAGTTGTTTTTCTCTACCTCACTTATTTCACTGAGCATAATACCCTCTAGCTCCATCCATGTTGTTGCAAAGGATAGGATTTGTTTTCTTCTTATGTCTGAATAATATTCCTTGTGTATATGACCACATCTGCTTGAGCCATTAATCTACTGCTGACAAATTAGCTTGGCAACTTTGAATAGTGCTGTGATAAACATAGGGATGCATTTGTAAGTTTTAACTAGGCTTCATTATTTGTATTACTGGATTATTTATTTATTTATTTATTTATTGCTAATCTATAATTGCATGTGTAACACTACATTCACTAGACTTCCCTGATCACGAAGATCTGCCCAATGCCCCACTGCATTCACTTCCATCAACAGAGCAAGGTACTGTAGAATCACTGACTTCTCTGCTTGGTTCTACCCTCCGAAAACATTACATGTGCCAATCATAATGCATTACTTCTCCCCCCACTATTATCCCTCCATTCTCACATGTCCTCCCTAGTCGCTTTCCCTTTGGTATCTTTTAATTCATTCTTGGGTTCTGTGTGTCTGCAGGTATTTTGCTCCATCAGTTTTGTTCTTGGTTCTCCATGTCCACAGATGGGTCAAATCATTTAATACTTGTCATTTTCCTGTCTCATTTCATTGAGCATAATACCCCCTCCTTCCATCCATGTTGTTGGAAATGGTAGGATTTGTTTTCTTCTTATGGCTGAATGATAATTGATTGTTTATATGTACCACATCTTCTTAATCCATTCACCTACTGATCTACACAGTTGGCTATTGTTAATATTGCTGTTATAACAAAGAGGTGCACAGGTCTTTTTTCAACAGGACTGCTACATTCCATCAATAAATCAATCTATCAATCTATCTGTCATCTTTGTTTCTATCATGTCATGTATCAACCAACCTATCTGTATATGTATCTTTCTATATTCTATAACCCATCATGTATCTATCTATATCATCTATCTACCATCTTACAATATATCTAATATATTATCTATCCACTTATCTATATATCCATTCTAATCTATCATCTGACTTCCATATATCTGCCTAATCTTTCCTATCTATCTATCTTTCTATCTATCTATCTATCTATCTATCTATCTATCTATCTATCTATCTATCTATCTATCTATCTATCTATCTATCTATCTATCTACCTATCTACCTATCTATCTGTCTGTCAGTATCTATGTCTGTCTATATATCTATCTATCTATCTATCTATCTATCTATCTATCTATCTATCTATCTATCTATCTATCTATCTATCTATCTATCTAACTATCTATCTATCTATCTATCTGTCTGTCTGTCTGTCTGTCTGTCTGTCTGTCTGTCTGTCTGTCTATCTATCTATCTATCTATCTATCTATCTATCTATCTATCTATCTATCTATCTATCTATCTATCTGTCTGTCTATCTATCATCTATCTTTCAAGGTACCTATCATTCTTTCACCTATCCATCCATCTACATATGAATGCATCTTTATGTTAGTAATTCATCTATCATCTATCAAACATTTATTTGCTTATTTATTTATCACAATTTCGTGAGAAACGTTATCTTTACTAAACTAAACCATCACCAAGATCCTTCTATACACTCCCTTGCAGTCACTATCTTTGAGCCTAGTCAGATAATGTAGATTCACTACTTGTCTTCTCTATTCTGTACAGCCCTCCCCATGCCCAGCAACCACAATAATGCTAATCGTAAAGTGTTCTATTCTTACCCCTGCCCTTCTTCGTCCATTCACACATATCCACCCCAGTCTCTTGCCCTTTGGTAACTGTTACCCCAATCTTGGGATCTGTGAACCTACTGGTGTTTTGTTCCCTCAGTTTTATCTTGGTTCTCCATCTCCACAGATGGGTCAAATCATTTGATAGTTGTTTTTCTCTACCTCACTTATTTCACTGAGCATAATACCCTTTAGCTAGATTTTTGTTGTTGCAAATGATAGGATTTTTTTTTCTTATGTCTGAATAATATTCCTTGTGTATATGACCACATCTTCTTGAGCCATTAATCTACTGCTGACAAATTAGCTTGGAAACTTTGAATAGTGCGGTGAAAAACATAGGGATGCATTTGTCTGTTTTAACTAGGCTTCTGTATATGTTTTACTGGATTATTTATTTATTTATTTATTTATTTATTTATTTATTTATTTATTGCTAATCTACAATTACATGTGTAACACTACATTCACTAGACTTCCCTGATCACGAAGGTCCGCCCAATTACCCACTGCATCCACTTCCATCAACAGAGAAAGGTACTGTAGAATCACTGACTTCTCTGCTTGGTTCTACCCTCCGAAAACATTACATGTGCATATCATAATGCATTCTTTCTACCCCCACTGTTTTCCCTCCATTCTCACATGTCCTCCCTAGTCGCTTTCCCTTTGGTAACTGTTAGTTCCTTCTTGGGTTCTGTGTGTCTGCAGCTATTTTGCTCCATCAGTTTTGTTCTTGGATCTCCATGTCCACAGATGGGTAAAATCATTTGATACTTGTCCTTTTCCTGTCTCATTTCATTGAGCATAATACCCCCTCCTTCCATCCATGATGTTGCAAATGGTAGGATTTGTTTTCTTCTTATGGCTGAATGATAATTGATTGTGTATATGTACCACATCTTCTTAATCCATTCACATACTGATGGACACAGTTGGCTATTGAGAATAGTGCTGTGATAACAAAGAGGTGCACATGTCTTTTTTCAACTGGGCTGCTACATTCCATCAATAAATCAATCTATCAATCTATCTGTCATCTTTGTTTCTATCT
>NC_080039.1:19597094-19609594 GCF_030020395.1 Manis pentadactyla
ACTAGGCTTCATTATTTGTATTACTGGATTATTTATTTATTTATTTATTTATTGCTAATCTATAATTGCATGTGTAACACTACATTCACTAGACTTCCCTGATCACGAAGATCTGCCCAATGCCCCACTGCATTCACTTCCATCAACAGAGCAAGGTACTGTAGAATCACTGACTTCTCTGCTTGGTTCTACCCTCCGAAAACATTACATGTGCCAATCATAATGCATTACTTCTCCCCCCACTATTATCCCTCCATTCTCACATGTCCTCCCTAGTCGCTTTCCCTTTGGTATCTTTTAGTTCATTCTTGGGTTCTGTGTGTCTGCAGGTATTTTGCTCCATCAGTTTTTTTCTTGGTTCTCCATGTCCACAGATGGGTCAAATCATTTAATACTTGTCCTTTTCCTGTCTCATTTCATTGAGCATAATACCCCCTCCTTCCATCCATGTTGTTGGAAATGGTAGGATTTGTTTTCTTCTTATGGCTGAATGATAATTGATTGTGTATATGTACCACATCTTCTTAATCCATTCACCTACTGATCTACACAGTTGGCTATTGTTAATATTGCTGTTATAACAAAGAGGTGCACAGGTCTTTTTTCAACAGGACTGCTACATTCCATCAATAAATCAATCTATCAATCTATCTGTCATCTTTGTTTCTATCATGTCATGTATCAACCAACCTATCTGTATATGTATCTTTCTATATTCTATAACCCATCATGTATCTATCCATATCATCTATCTACCATCTTACAATATATCTAATATATTATCTATCCACTTATCTATATATCCATTCTAATCTATCATCTGACTTCCATATATCTGCCTAATCTTTCCTATCTATCTATCTATCTATCTATCTATCTATCTATCTATCTATCTATCTATCTATCTATCTATCTATCTATCTATCTATCTATCTATCCATCCATCCATCCATCCATCTATCTATATATCAATCAATCTATCTATCTATCTATCTATCTATCTATCTATCTATCTATCTATCTATCTATCTATCTATCTATCTATCTATCTATCTATCTATCTATCTACCTATCTGTCTGTCTGTATCTCTGTCTGTCTATCTATATATCTATCTATCTATCTATGTATCTATCTATCTATCTGTCTGTCTGTCTGTCTGTCTGTCTGACTGTCTGTCTGTCTGTCTGTCTGTCTGTCTGACTGTCTGTCTGTCTGTCTGTCTGTCTGTCTGTCTATCTATCTATCTATCTATCTATCTATCTATCTATCTATCTGTCTGTCTGTCTGTCTATCTATCATCTATCTTTCAAGGTACCTATCAGTCTTTCACCTATCCATCCATCTACATATGAATGCATCTATATGTTAGTAAATCATCTATCATCTATCAAACATTTATTTGCTTATTTATTTATCACAATTTCATGAGAAACGTTATCTTTACTAAACTAACCCATCACCAAGATCCTTCCATACACTCCCTTGCAGTCACTATCTTTGAGCCTAGTCAGATAATGTAGATTCACTACTTGTCTTCTCTATTCTGTACAGCCCTCCCCATGCCCAGCAAACACAATAATGCTAATCGTAAAGTGTTCTATTCTTACCCCTGCCCTTCTTCGTCCATTCACACATATCCACCCCAGTCTCTTGCCCTTTGGTAACTGTCACCCCAATCTTGGGATCTGTGAACCTACTGGTGTTTTGTTCCCTCAGTTTTATCTTGGTTCTCCATCTCCACAGATGGGTCAAATCATTTGATAGTTGTTTTTCTCTACCTCACTTATTTCACTGAGCATAATACCCTTTAGCTCCATTTTTGTTGTTGCAAATGATAGGATTATTTTTTCTTATGTCTGAATAATATTCCTTGTGTATATGACCACATCTTCTTGAGCCATTAATCTACTGCTGACAAATTAGCTTGGAAACTTTGAATAGTGCGGTGAAAAACATAGGGATGCATTTGTCTGTTTTAACTAGGCTTCTGTATATGTTTTACTGGATTATTTATTTATTTATTTATTTATTTATTTATTTATTTATTTATTGCTAATCTACAATTACATGTGTAACACTACATTCACTAGACTTCCATGATCACGAAGGTCCGCCCAATTACCCACTGCATCCACTTCCATCAACAGAGAAAGGTACTGTAGAATCACTGACTTCTCTGCTTGGTTCTACCCTCCGAAAACATTACATGTGCATATCATAATGCATTCTTTCTACCCCCAATGTTTTCCCTCCATTCTCACATGTCCTCCCTAGTCGCTTTCCCTTTGGTAACTGTTAGTTCCTTCTTGGGTTCTGTGTGTCTGCAGGTATTTTGCTCCATCAGTTTTTTTCTTGGTTCTCCATGTCCACAGATGGGTCAAATCATTTAATACTTGTCCTTTTCCTGTCTCATTTCATTGAGCATAATACCCCCTCCTTCCATCCATGTTGTTGGAAATGGTAGGATTTGTTTTCTTCTTATGGCTGAATGATAATTGATTGTGTATATGTACCACATCTTCTTAATCCATTCACCTACTGATCTACACAGTTGGCTATTGTTAATATTGCTGTTATAACAAAGAGGTGCACAGGTCTTTTTTCAACAGGACTGCTACATTCCATCAATAAATCAATCTATCAATCTATCTGTCATCTTTGTTTCTATCATGTCATGTATCAACCAACCTATCTGTATATGTATCTTTCTATATTCTATAACCCATCATGTATCTATCTATATCATCTATCTACCATCTTACAATATATCTAATATATTATCTATCCACTTATCTATATATCCATTCTAATCTATCATCTGACTTCCATATATCTGCCTAATCTTTCCTATCTATCTATCTATCTATCTATCTATCTATCTATCTATCTATCTATCTATCTATCTATCTACCTATCTGTCTGTCTGTATCTCTGTCTGTCTATCTATATATCTATCTATCTATCTATGTATCTATCTATCTATCTGTCTGTCTGTCTGTCTGTCTGTCTGACTGTCTGTCTGTCTGTCTGTCTGTCTGTCTGACTGTCTGTCTGTCTGTCTGTCTGTCTGTCTGTCTATCTATCTATCTATCTATCTATCTATCTATCTATCTATCTGTCTGTCTGTCTGTCTATCTATCATCTATCTTTCAAGGTACCTATCAGTCTTTCACCTATCCATCCATCTACATATGAATGCATCTATATGTTAGTAAATCATCTATCATCTATCAAACATTTATTTGCTTATTTATTTATCACAATTTCATGAGAAACGTTATCTTTACTAAACTAACCCATCACCAAGATCCTTCCATACACTCCCTTGCAGTCACTATCTTTGAGCCTAGTCAGATAATGTAGATTCACTACTTGTCTTCTCTATTCTGTACAGCCCTCCCCATGCCCAGCAAACACAATAATGCTAATCGTAAAGTGTTCTATTCTTACCCCTGCCCTTCTTCGTCCATTCACACATATCCACCCCAGTCTCTTGCCCTTTGGTAACTGTCACCCCAATCTTGGGATCTGTGAACCTACTGGTGTTTTGTTCCCTCAGTTTTATCTTGGTTCTCCATCTCCACAGATGGGTCAAATCATTTGATAGTTGTTTTTCTCTACCTCACTTATTTCACTGAGCATAATACCCTTTAGCTCCATTTTTGTTGTTGCAAATGATAGGATTATTTTTTCTTATGTCTGAATAATATTCCTTGTGTATATGACCACATCTTCTTGAGCCATTAATCTACTGCTGACAAATTAGCTTGGAAACTTTGAATAGTGCGGTGAAAAACATAGGGATGCATTTGTCTGTTTTAACTAGGCTTCTGTATATGTTTTACTGGATTATTTATTTATTTATTTATTTATTTATTTATTTATTTATTTATTGCTAATCTACAATTACATGTGTAACACTACATTCACTAGACTTCCATGATCACGAAGGTCCGCCCAATTACCCACTGCATCCATTTCCATCAACAGAGAAAGGTACTGTAGAATCACTGACTTCTCTGCTTGGTTCTACCCTCCGAAAACATTACATGTGCATATCATAATGCATTCTTTCTACCCCCAATGTTTTCCCTCCATTCTCACATGTCCTCCCTAGTCGCTTTCCCTTTGGTAACTGTTAGTTCCTTCTTGGGTTCTGTGTGTCTGCAGCTATTTTGCTCCATCAGTTTTGTTCTTGGATCTCCATGTCCACAGATGGGTAAAATCATTTGATACTTGTCCTTTCCTGTCTCATTTCATTGAGCATAATACCCCCTCCTTCCATCCATGATGTTGCAAATGGTAGGATTTGTTTTCTTCTTATGGCTGAATGATAATTGATTGTGTATATGTACCACATCTTCTTAATCCATTCACATACTGATGGACACAGTTGGCTATTGAGAATAGTGCTGTGATAACAAAGAGGTGCACATGTCTTTTTTCAACTGGGCTGCTACATTCCGTCAATAAATCAATCTATCAATCTATCTGTCATCTTTGTTTCTATCTATCATGTCATGTATCAACCAATCTATCTGTATATGTATCGTTCTATATTCTATAACCCATCATGTATCTATCTATATCATCTATCTACCATCTTACAATATATCTAATATATTATCTAACCACTTATCTATATATCTATTCTAATATATCATCTGACTTCCATATATCTGCCTAATCTTTCCTATCTATCTATCTATCTATCTATCTATCTATCTATCTATCTATCTATCTATCTATCTATATGTCTGTCTATCTATCATCTATCTTTCAAGGTACCTATCAATCTTCCACCTATCCATTCATCTACATATGTATTCATCTATCATGTTAGTAATTCATCTATCATCTATGAAACATATATTTGCCTATTTATTTATCACACTTTCATGAGAAACATTATCTTTACTAAACTAACCCATCACCAAGATCCTTCCATACACTCCATTGCAGTCACTCTCTTTGAGCATAATCAGATAATGTACAATCACTACTTGTCTTCTCTGTTTTGTACAGCCCTCCCCATGCCCAGCACCCACAATAATGCTAATCCTAAAGTGTGCTATCCTTACCTCTGCCCTTTTTCTTGCATTCACACCTATCCACCCCAGTCTCTTGCCCTTTGGTAACTGTTACCCCAATCTTGGGATCTGTGAACCTACTGGTGCTTTGTTCCCTCAGTTTTATCTTGGTCCTCCATCTCCACAGGTGGGTCAAATCATTTGATAGTTGTTTTTCTCTACCTCACTTATTTCACTGAGCATAATACCCTCTAGCTCCATCCATGTTGTTGCAAATGATAGGATTTGTTTTCTTCTTATGTCTGAATAATATTTCTTGTGTATATGACCACATCTTCTTGAGCTATTAATCTACTGCTGACAAATTAGCTTGGCAACTTTGAATAGTGCTGTGATAAACATAGGGATGCATTTGTCTGTTTTAACTAGGCTTCATTATTTGTATTACTGGATTATTTATTTATTTATTTATTTATTGCTAATCTATAATTGCATGTGTAACACTACATTCACTAGACTTCCCTGATCACGAAGATCTGCCCAATGCCCCACTGCATTCACTTCCATCAACAGAGCAAGGTACTGTAGAATCACTGACTTCTCTGCTTGGTTCTACCCTCCGAAAACATTACATGTGCCAATCATAATGCATTACTTCTCCCCCCACTATTATCCCTCCATTCTCACATGTCCTCCCTAGTCGCTTTCCCTTTGGTATCTTTTAGTTCATTCTTGGGTTCTGTGTGTCTGCAGGTATTTTGCTCCATCAGTTTTTTTCTTGGTTCTCCATGTCCACAGATGGGTCAAATCATTTAATACTTGTCCTTTTCCTGTCTCATTTCATTGAGCATAATACCCCCTCCTTCCATCCATGTTGTTGGAAATGGTAGGATTTGTTTTCTTCTTATGGCTGAATGATAATTGATTGTGTATATGTACCACATCTTCTTAATCCATTCACCTACTGATCTACACAGTTGGCTATTGTTAATATTGCTGTTATAACAAAGAGGTGCACAGGTCTTTTTTCAACAGGACTGCTACATTCCATCAATAAATCAATCTATCAATCTATCTGTCATCTTTGTTTCTATCATGTCATGTATCAACCAACCTATCTGTATATGTATCTTTCTATATTCTATAACCCATCATGTATCTATCTATATCATCTATCTACCATCTTACAATATATCTAATATATTATCTATCCACTTATCTATATATCCATTCTAATCTATCATCTGACTTCCATATATCTGCCTAATCTTTCCTATCTATCTATCTATCTATCTATCTATCTATCTATCTATCTATCTATCTATCTATCTATCTATCTATCTATCTATCTATCTATCTATCCATCCATCCATCCATCCATCTATCTATCTATCAATCAATCAATCTATCTATCTATCTATCTATCTATCTATCTATCTATCTATCTATCTATCTATCTATCTATCTATCTATCTATCTATCTATCTATCTATCTATCTATCTATCTACCTATCTGTCTGTCTGTATCTCTGTCTGTCTATCTATATATCTATCTATCTATCTATGTATCTATCTATCTATCTGTCTGTCTGTCTGTCTGTCTGTCTGACTGTCTGTCTGTCTGTCTGTCTGTCTGTCTGACTGTCTGTCTGTCTGTCTGTCTGTCTGTCTGTCTATCTATCTATCTATCTATCTATCTATCTATCTATCTATCTGTCTGTCTGTCTGTCTATCTATCATCTATCTTTCAAGGTACCTATCAGTCTTTCACCTATCCATCCATCTACATATGAATGCATCTATATGTTAGTAAATCATCTATCATCTATCAAACATTTATTTGCTTATTTATTTATCACAATTTCATGAGAAACGTTATCTTTACTAAACTAACCCATCACCAAGATCCTTCCATACACTCCCTTGCAGTCACTATCTTTGAGCCTAGTCAGATAATGTAGATTCACTACTTGTCTTCTCTATTCTGTACAGCCCTCCCCATGCCCAGCAAACACAATAATGCTAATCGTAAAGTGTTCTATTCTTACCCCTGCCCTTCTTCGTCCATTCACACATATCCACCCCAGTCTCTTGCCCTTTGGTAACTGTCACCCCAATCTTGGGATCTGTGAACCTACTGGTGTTTTGTTCCCTCAGTTTTATCTTGGTTCTCCATCTCCACAGATGGGTCAAATCATTTGATAGTTGTTTTTCTCTACCTCACTTATTTCACTGAGCATAATACCCTTTAGCTCCATTTTTGTTGTTGCAAATGATAGGATTATTTTTTCTTATGTCTGAATAATATTCCTTGTGTATATGACCACATCTTCTTGAGCCATTAATCTACTGCTGACAAATTAGCTTGGAAACTTTGAATAGTGCGGTGAAAAACATAGGGATGCATTTGTCTGTTTTAACTAGGCTTCTGTATATGTTTTACTGGATTATTTATTTATTTATTTATTTATTTATTTATTTATTTATTTATTTATTGCTAATCTACAATTACATGTGTAACACTACATTCACTAGACTTCCATGATCACGAAGGTCCGCCCAATTACCCACTGCATCCACTTCCATCAACAGAGAAAGGTACTGTAGAATCACTGACGTCTCTGCTTGGTTCTACCCTCCGAAAACATTACATGTGCATATCATAATGCATTCTTTCTACCCCCAATGTTTTCCCTCCATTCTCACATGTCCTCCCTAGTCGCTTTCCCTTTGGTAACTGTTAGTTCCTTCTTGGGTTCTGTGTGTCTGCAGGTATTTTGCTCCATCAGTTTTTTTCTTGGTTCTCCATGTCCACAGATGGGTCAAATCATTTAATACTTGTCCTTTTCCTGTCTCATTTCATTGAGCATAATACCCCCTCCTTCCATCCATGTTGTTGGAAATGGTAGGATTTGTTTTCTTCTTATGGCTGAATGATAATTGATTGTGTATATGTACCACATCTTCTTAATCCATTCACCTACTGATCTACACAGTTGGCTATTGTTAATATTGCTGTTATAACAAAGAGGTGCACAGGTCTTTTTTCAACAGGACTGCTACATTCCATCAATAAATCAATCTATCAATCTATCTGTCATCTTTGTTTCTATCATGTCATGTATCAACCAACCTATCTGTATATGTATCTTTCTATATTCTATAACCCATCATGTATCTATCTATATCATCTATCTACCATCTTACAATATATCTAATATATTATCTATCCACTTATCTATATATCCATTCTAATCTATCATCTGACTTCCATATATCTGCCTAATCTTTCCTATCTATCTATCTATCTATCTATCTATCTATCTATCTATCTATCTATCTATCTATCTATCTACCTATCTGTCTGTCTGTATCTCTGTCTGTCTATCTATATATCTATCTATCTATCTATGTATCTATCTATCTATCTGTCTGTCTGTCTGTCTGTCTGTCTGACTGTCTGTCTGTCTGTCTGTCTGTCTGTCTGACTGTCTGTCTGTCTGTCTGTCTGTCTGTCTGTCTATCTATCTATCTATCTATCTATCTATCTATCTATCTATCTGTCTGTCTGTCTATCTATCATCTATCTTTCAAGGTACCTATCAGTCTTTCACCTATCCATCCATCTACATATGAATGCATCTATATGTTAGTAAATCATCTATCATCTATCAAACATTTATTTGCTTATTTATTTATCACAATTTCATGAGAAACGTTATCTTTACTAAACTAACCCATCACCAAGATCCTTCCATACACTCCCTTGCAGTCACTATCTTTGAGCCTAGTCAGATAATGTAGATTCACTACTTGTCTTCTCTATTCTGTACAGCCCTCCCCATGCCCAGCAAACACAATAATGCTAATCGTAAAGTGTTCTATTCTTAACCCTGCCCTTCTTCGTCCATTCACACATATCCACCCCAGTCTCTTGCCCTTTGGTAACTGTCACCCCAATCTTGGGATCTGTGAACCTACTGGTGTTTTGTTCCCTCAGTTTTATCTTGGTTCTCCATCTCCACAGATGGGTCAAATCATTTGATAGTTGTTTTTCTCTACCTCACTTATTTCACTGAGCATAATACCCTTTAGCTCCATTTTTGTTGTTGCAAATGATAGGATTATTTTTTCTTATGTCTGAATAATATTCCTTGTGTATATGACCACATCTTCTTGAGCCATTAATCTACTGCTGACAAATTAGCTTGGAAACTTTGAATAGTGCGGTGAAAAACATAGGGATGCATTTGTCTGTTTTAACTAGGCTTCTGTATATGTTTTACTGGATTATTTATTTATTTATTTATTTATTTATTTATTTATTTATTTATTGCTAATCTACAATTACATGTGTAACACTACATTCACTAGACTTCCATGATCACGAAGGTCCGCCCAATTACCCACTGCATCCACTTCCATCAACAGAGAAAGGTACTGTAGAATCACTGACTTCTCTGCTTGGTTCTACCC
This sequence comes from Manis pentadactyla, assembly GCF_030020395.1. Classification (NCBI taxonomy): domain Eukaryota; kingdom Metazoa; phylum Chordata; class Mammalia; order Pholidota; family Manidae; genus Manis; species Manis pentadactyla. Next base: position 19,606,602 of record NC_080039.1, read on the forward strand.
TCCGAAAACATTACATGTGCATATCATAATGCATTCTTTCTACCCCCAATGTTTTCCCTCCATTCTCACATGTCCTCCCTAGTCGCTTTCCCTTTGGTAACTGTTAGTTCCTTCTTGGGTTCTGTGTGTCTGCAGCTATTTTGCTCCATCAGTTTTGTTCTTGGATCTCCATGTCCACAGATGGGTAAAATCATTTGATACTTGTCCTTTTCCTGTCTCATTTCATTGAGCATAATACCCCCTCCTTCCATCCATGATGTTGCAAATGGTAGGATTTGTTTTCTTCTTATGGCTGAATGATAATTGATTGTGTATATGTACCACATCTTCTTAATCCATTCACATACTGATGGACACAGTTGGCTATTGAGAATAGTGCTGTGATAACAAAGAGGTGCACATGTCTTTTTTCAACTGGGCTGCTACATTCCGTCAATAAATCAATCTATCAATCTATCTGTCATCTTTGTTTCTATCTATCATGTCATGTATCAACCAATCTATCTGTATATGTATCGTTCTATATTCTATAACCCATCATGTATCTATCTATATCATCTATCTACCATCTTACAATATATCTAATATATTATCTAACCACTTATCTATATATCTATTCTAATATATCATCTGACTTCCATATATCTGCCTAATCTTTCCTATCTATCTATCTATCTATCTATCTATCTATCTATCTATCTATCTATCTATCTATCTATCTATCTATCTATCTATATGTCTGTCTATCTATCATCTATCTTTCAAGTTACCTATCAATCTTCCACCTATCCATTCATCTACATATGTATTCATCTATCATGTTAGTAATTCATCTATCATCTATGAAACATATATTTGCCTATTTATTTATCACACTTTCATGAGAAACATTATCTTTACTAAACTAACCCATCACCAAGATCCTTCCATACACTCCATTGCAGTCACTCTCTTTGAGCATAATCAGATAATGTACAATCACTACTTGTCTTCTCTGTTTTGTACAGCCCTCCCCATGCCCAGCACCCACAATAATGCTAATCCTAAAGTGTGCTATCCTTACCTCTGCCCTTTTTCTTGCATTCACACCTATCCACCCCAGTCTCTTGCCCTTTGGTAACTGTTACCCCAATCTTGGGATCTGTGAACCTACTGGTGCTTTGTTCCCTCAGTTTTATCTTGGTCCTCCATCTCCACAGGTGGGTCAAATCATTTGATAGTTGTTTTTCTCTACCTCACTTATTTCACTGAGCATAATACCCTCTAGCTCCATCCATGTTGTTGCAAATGATAGGATTTGTTTTCTTCTTATGTCTGAATAATATTTCTTGTGTATATGACCACATCTTCTTGAGCTATTAATCTACTGCTGACAAATTAGCTTGGCAACTTTGAATAGTGCTGTGATAAACATAGGGATGCATTTGTCTGTTTTAACTAGGCTTCATTATTTGTATTACTGGATTATTTATTTATTTATTTATTTATTGCTAATCTATAATTGCATGTGTAACACTACATTCACTAGACTTCCCTGATCACGAAGATCTGCCCAATGCCCCACTGCATTCACTTCCATCAACAGAGCAAGGTACTGTAGAATCACTGACTTCTCTGCTTGGTTCTACCCTCCGAAAACATTACATGTGCCAATCATAATGCATTACTTCTCCCCCCACTATTATCCCTCCATTCTCACATGTCCTCCCTAGTCGCTTTCCCTTTGGTATCTTTTAGTTCATTCTTGGGTTCTGTGTGTCTGCAGGTATTTTGCTCCATCAGTTTTTTTCTTGGTTCTCCATGTCCACAGATGGGTCAAATCATTTAATACTTGTCCTTTTCCTGTCTCATTTCATTGAGCATAATACCCCCTCCTTCCATCCATGTTGTTGGAAATGGTAGGATTTGTTTTCTTCTTATGGCTGAATGATAATTGATTGTGTATATGTACCACATCTTCTTAATCCATTCACCTACTGATCTACACAGTTGGCTATTGTTAATATTGCTGTTATAACAAAGAGGTGCACATGTCTTTTTTCAACAGGACTGCTACATTCCATCAATAAATCAATCTATCAATCTATCTGTCATCTTTGTTTCTATCATGTCATGTATCAACCAACCTATCTGTATATGTATCTTTCTATATTCTATAACCCATCATGTATCTATCTATATCATCTATCTACCATCTTACAATATATCTAATATATTATCTATCCACTTATCTATATATCCATTTTAATCTATCATCTGACTTCCATATATCTGCCTAATCTTTCCTATCTATCTATCTATCTATCTATCTATCTATCTATCTATCTATCTATCTATCTATCTATCTATCTATCTATCTATCTATCCGTCCGTCCGTCCATCCATCTATCTATCTATCAATCTATCTATCTATCTATCTATCTATCTATCTATCTATCTATCTATCTATCTATCTATCTATCTATCTATCTATCTATCTATCTATCTATCTATCTATCTATCTATCTATCTATCTATCTACCTATCTGTCTGTCTGTATCTCTGTCTGTCTATCTATATATCTATCTATCTATCTATGTATCTATCTATCTATCTGTCTGTCTGTCTGTCTGTCTGTCTGACTGTCTGTCTGTCTGTCTGTCTGTCTGTCTGACTGTCTGTCTGTCTGTCTGTCTGTCTGTCTGTCTATCTATCTATCTATCTATCTATCTATCTATCTATCTATCTGTCTGTCTGTCTGTCTATCTATCATCTATCTTTCAAGGTACCTATCAGTCTTTCACCTATCCATCCATCTACATATGAATGCATCTATATGTTAGTAAATCATCTATCATCTATCAAACATTTATTTGCTTATTTATTTATCACAATTTCATGAGAAACGTTATCTTTACTAAACTAACCCATCACCAAGATCCTTCCATACACTCCCTTGCAGTCACTATCTTTGAGCCTAGTCAGATAATGTAGATTCACTACTTGTCTTCTCT
>NC_080039.1:19632094-19647094 GCF_030020395.1 Manis pentadactyla
ATCTATCTATCTATCTATCTATCTATCTATCTATCTATCTATCTATCTATCTATCTATCTATCTATCTATCTATCTATCTATGTATCTATCTATCTATCTGTCTGTCTGTCTGTCTGTCTGTCTGTCTGTCTGTCTGTCTGTCTGACTGTCTGTCTGTCTGTCTGTCTATCTATCTATCTATCTATCTATCTATCTATCTATCTATCTATCTATCTATCTATCTATCTATATATCTATCTTTCTATCTATCTATCTATCTATCTATCTATCTATCTATCTATCTATCTATCTATCTATCTATCTATCTATCTATCTGTCTGTCTGTCTATCTATCATCTATCTTTCAAGGTACCTATCAGTCTTTCACCTATCCATCCATCTACATATGAATGCATCTATATGTTAGTAAATCATCTATCATCTATCAAACATTTATTTGCTTATTTATTTATCACAATTTCATGAGAAACGTTATCTTTACTAAACTAACCCATCACCAAGATCCTTCCATACACTCCCTTGCAGTCACTATCTTTGAGCCTAGTCAGATAATGTAGATTCACTACTTGTCTTCTCTATTCTGTACAGCCCTCCCCATGCCCAGCAAACACAATAATGCTAATCGTAAAGTGTTCTATTCTTACCCCTGCCCTTCTTCGTCCATTCACACATATCCACCCCAGTCTCTTGCCCTTTGGTAACTGTTACCCCAATCTTGGGATCTGTGAACCTACTGGTGTTTTGTTCCCTCAGTTTTATCTTGGTTCTCCATCTCCACAGATGGGTCAAATCATTTGATAGTTGTTTTTCTCTACCTCACTTATTTCACTGAGCATAATACCCTTTAGCTCCATTTTTGTTGTTGCAAATGATAGGATTTTTTTTTCTTATGTCTGAATAATATTCCTTGTGTATATGACCACATCTTCTTGAGCCATTAATCTACTGCTGACAAATTAGCTTGGAAACTTTGAATAGTGCGGTGAAAAACATAGGGATGCATTTGTCTGTTTTAACTAGGCTTCTGTATATGTTTTACTGGATTATTTATTTATTTATTTATTTATTTATTTATTTATTTATTTATTTATTTATTGCTAATCTACAATTACATGTGTAACACTACATTCACTAGACTTCCATGATCACGAAGGTCCGCCCAATTACCCACTGCATCCACTTCCATCAACAGAGAAAGGTACTGTAGAATCACTGACTTCTCTGCTTGGTTCTACCCTCCGAAAACATTACATGTGCATATCATAATGCATTCTTTCTACCCCCACTGTTTTCCCTCCATTCTCACATGTCCTCCCTAGTCGCTTTCCCTTTGGTAACTGTTAGTTCCTTCTTGGGTTCTGTGTGTCTGCAGCTATTTTGCTCCATCAGTTTTGTTCTTGGATCTCCATGTCCACAGATGGGTAAAATCATTTGATACTTGTCCTTTTACTGTCTCATTTCATTGAGCATAATACCCCCTCCTTCCATCCATGATGTTGCAAATGGTGGGATTTGTTTTCTTCTTATTCCTGAATGATAATTGATTGTGTATATGTACCACATCTTCTTAATCCATTCACATACTGATGGACACAGTTGGCTATTGAGAATAGTGCTGTGATAACAAAGAGGTGCACATGTCTTTTTTCAACTGGGCTGCTACATTCCGTCAATAAATCAATCTATCAATCTATCTGTCATCTTTGTTTCCATCATGTCATGTATCAACCAATCTATCTGTATATGTATCTTTCTATATTCTATAACCCATCATGTATCTATCTATATCATCTATCTACCATCTTACAATATATCTAATATATTATCTAACCACTTATCTATATATCTATTCTAATATATCATCTGACTTCCATATATCTGCCTAATCTTTCCTATCTATCTATCTATCTATCTATCTATCTATCTATCTATCTATCTATCTATCTATCTATATGTCTGTCTATCTATCATCTATCTTTCAAGGTACCTATCAATCTTCCACCTATCCATTCATCTACATATGTATTCATCTATCATGTTAGTAATTCATCTATCATCTATGAAACATATATTTGCCTATTTATTTATCACACTTTCATGAGAAACATTATCTTTACTAAACTAACCCATCACCAAGATCCTTCCATACACTCCATTGCAGTCACTCTCTTTGAGCATAATCAGATAATGTACAATCACTACTTGTCTTCTCTGTTTTGTACAGCCCTCCCCATGCCCAGCACCCACAATAATGCTAATCCTAAAGTGTGCTATCCTTACCTCTGCCCTTTTTCTTGCATTCACACCTATCCACCCCAGTCTCTTGCCCTTTGGTAACTGTTACCCCAATCTTGGGATCTGTGAACCTACTGGTGCTTTGTTCCCTCAGTTTTATCTTGGTCCTCCATCTCCACAGGTGGGTCAAATCATTTGATAGTTGTTTTTCTCTACCTCACTTATTTCACTGAGCATAATACCCTCTAGCTCCATCCATGTTGTTGCAAATGATAGGATTTGTTTTCTTCTTATGTCTGAATAATATTTCTTGTGTATATGACCACATCTTCTTGAGCTATTAATCTACTGCTGACAAATTAGCTTGGCAACTTTGAATAGTGCTGTGATAAACATAGGGATGCATTTGTCTGTTTTAACTAGGCTTCATTATTTGTATTACTGGATTATTTATTTATTTATTTATTTATTGCTAATCTATAATTGCATGTGTAACACTACATTCACTAGACTTCCCTGATCACGAAGATCTGCCCAATGCCCCACTGCATTCACTTCCATCAACAGAGCAAGGTACTGTAGAATCACTGACTTCTCTGCTTGGTTCTACCCTCCGAAAACATTACATGTGCCAATCATAATGCATTACTTCTCCCCCCACTATTATCCCTCCATTCTCACATGTCCTCCCTAGTCGCTTTCCCTTTGGTATCTTTTAGTTCATTCTTGGGTTCTGTGTGTCTGCAGGTATTTTGCTCCATCAGTTTTTTTCTTGGTTCTCCATGTCCACAGATGGGTCAAATCATTTAATACTTGTCCTTTTCCTGTCTCATTTCATTGAGCATAATACCCCCTCCTTCCATCCATGTTGTTGGAAATGGTAGGATTTGTTTTCTTCTTATGGCTGAATGATAATTGATTATGTATATGTACCACATCTTCTTAATCCATTCACCTACTGATCTACACAGTTGGCTATTGTTAATATTGCTGTGATAACAAAGAGGTGCACATGTCTTTTTTCAACAGGACTGCTACATTCCATCAATAAATCAATCTATCAATCTATCTGTCATCTTTGTTTCTATCATGTCATGTATCAACCAACCTATCTGTATATGTATCTTTCTATATTCTATAACCCATCATGTATCTATCTATATCATCTATCTACCATCTTACAATATATCTAATATATTATCTATCCACTTATCTATATATCCATTCTAATCTATCATCTGACTTCCATATATCTGCCTAATCTTTCCTATCTATCTAACTATCTATCTATCTATCTATCTATCTATCTATCTATCTATCTATCTATCTATCTATCTATCTATCTATCTATCTATCTATCTATCTATCTATCCATCCATCCATCCATCCATCCATCCATCCATCCATCTATCTATCTATCAATCAATCTATCTATCTATCTATCTATCTATCTATCTATCTATCTATCTATCTATCTATCTATCTATCTATCTATCTATCTATCTATCTATCTATCTATCTATCTACCTATCTGTCTGTCTGTATCTCTGTCTGTCTATCTATCTATCTATCTATCTATCTATCTATGTATCTATCTATCTATCTATCTGTCTGTCTGTCTGTCTGTCTGTCTGACTGTCTGTCTGTCTGTCTGTCTGTCTGTCTGACTGTCTGTCTGTTTGTCTGTCTGTCTGTCTGTCTGTCTGTCTATCTATCTATCTATCTATCTATCTATCTATCTGTCTGTCTGTCTATCTATCATCTATCTTTCAAGGTACCTATCAGTCTTTCACCTATCCATCCATCTACATATGAATGCATCTATATGTTAGTAAATCATCTATCATCTATCAAACATTTATTTGCTTATTTATTTATCACAATTTCATGAGAAACGTTATCTTTACTAAACTAACCCATCACCAAGATCCTTCCATACACTCCCTTGCAGTCACTAACTTTGAGCCTAGTCAGATAATGTAGATTCACTACTTGTCTTCTCTATTCTGTACAGCCCTCCCCATGCCCAGCAACCACAATAATGCTAATCGTAAAGTGTTCTATCCTTACCCCTGCCCTTCTTCGTCCATTCACACATATCCACCCCAGTCTCTTGCCCTTTGGTAACTGTTACCCCAATCTTGGGATCTGTGAACCTACTGGTGTTTTGTTCCCTCAGTTTTATCTTGGTTCTCCATCTCCACAGATGGGTCAAATCATTTGATAGTTGTTTTTCTCTACCTCACTTATTTCACTGAGCATAATACCCTTTAGCTAGATTTTTGTTGTTGCAAATGATAGGATTTTTTTTTCTTATGTCTGAATAATATTCCTTGTGTATATGACCACATCTTCTTGAGCCATTAATCTACTGCTGACAAATTAGCTTGGAAACTTTGAATAGTGCGGTGAAAAACATAGGGATGCATTTGTCTGTTTTAACTAGGCTTCTGTATATGTTTTACTGGATTATTTATTTATTTATTTATTTATTTATTTATTTATTTATTTATTTATTTATTTATTGCTAATCTACAATTACATGTGTAACACTACATTCACTAGACTTCCCTGATCACGAAGGTCCGCCCAATTACCCACTGCATCCACTTCCATCAACAGAGAAAGGTACTGTAGAATCACTGACTTCTCTGCTTGGTTCTACCCTCCGAAAACATTACATGTGCATATCATAATGCATTCTTTCTACCCCCACTGTTTTCCCTCCATTCTCACATGTCCTCCCTAGTCGCTTTCCCTTTGGTAACTGTTAGTTCCTTCTTGGGTTCTGTGTGTCTGCAGCTATTTTGCTCCATCAGTTTTGTTCTTGGATCTCCATGTCCACAGATGGGTAAAATCATTTGATACTTGTCCTTTTCCTGTCTCATTTCATTGAGCATAATACCCCCTCCTTCCATCCATGATGTTGCAAATGGTAGGATTTGTTTTCTTCTTATGGCTGAATGATAATTGATTGTGTATATGTACCACATCTTCTTAATCCATTCACATACTGATGGACACAGTTGGCTATTGAGAATAGTGCTGTGATAACAAAGAGGTGCACATGTCTTTTTTCAACTGGGCTGCTACATTCCGTCAATAAATCAATCTATCAATCTATCTGTCATCTTTTTTTCTATCTATCATGTCATGTATCAACCAATCTATCTGTATATGTATCTTTCTATATTCTATAACCCATCATGTATCTATCTATATCATCTATCTACCATCTTACAATATATCTAATATATTATCTAACCACTTATCTATATATCTATTCTAATATATCATCTGACTTCCATATATCTGCCTAATCTTTCCTATCTATCTATCTATCTATCTATCTATCTATCTATCTATCTATCTATCTATCTATCTATCTATCTATCTATATGTCTGTCTATCTATCATCTATCTTTCAAGGTTCCTATCAATCTTCCACCTATCCATTCATCTACATATGTATTCATCTATCATGTTAGTAATTCATCTATCATCTATGAAACATATATTTGCCTATTTATTTATCACACTTTCATGAGAAACATTATCTTTACTAAACTAACCCATCACCAAGATCCTTCCATACACTCCATTGCAGTCACTCTCTTTGAGCATAATCAGATAATGTACAATCACTACTTGTCTTCTCTGTTTTGTACAGCCCTCCCCATGCCCAGCTCCCACAATAATGCTAATCCTAAAGTGTGCTATCCTTACCTCTGCCCTTTTTCTTGCATTCACACCTATCCACCCCTGTCTCTTGCCCTTTGGTAACTGTTACCCCAATCTTGGGATCTGTGAACCTACTGGTGCTTTGTTCCCTCAGTTTTATCTTGGTCCTCCATCTCCACAGGTGGGTCAAATCATTTGATAGTTGTTTTTCTCTACCTCACTTATTTCACTGAGCATAATACCCTCTAGCTCCATCCATGTTGTTGCAAATGATAGGATTTGTTTTCTTCTTATGTCTGAATAATATTTCTTGTGTATATGACCACATCTTCTTGAGCTATTAATCTACTGCTGACAAATTAGCTTGGCAACTTTGAATAGTGCTGTGATAAACATAGGGATGCATTTGTCTGTTTTAACTAGGCTTCATTATTTGTATTACTGGATTATTTATTTATTTATTTATTTATTGCTAATCTATAATTGCATGTGTAACACTACATTCACTAGACTTCCCTGATCACGAAGATCTGCCCAATGCCCCACTGCATTCACTTCCATCAACAGAGCAAGGTACTGTAGAATCACTGACTTCTCTGCTTGGTTCTACCCTCCGAAAACATTACATGTGCCAATCATAATGCATTACTTCTCCCCCCACTATTATCCCTCCATTCTCACATGTCCTCCCTAGTCGCTTTCCCTTTGGTATCTTTTAGTTCATTCTTGGGTTCTGTGTGTCTGCAGGTATTTTGCTCCATCAGTTTTTTTCTTGGTTCTCCATGTCCACAGATGGGTCAAATCATTTAATACTTGTCCTTTTCCTGTCTCATTTCATTGAGCATAATACCCCCTCCTTCCATCCATGTTGTTGGAAATGGTAGGATTTGTTTTCTTCTTATGGCTGAATGATAATTGATTATGTATATGTACCACATCTTCTTAATCCATTCACCTACTGATCTACACAGTTGGCTATTGTTAATATTGCTGTGATAACAAAGAGGTGCACATGTCTTTTTTCAACAGGACTGCTACATTCCATCAATAAATCAATCTATCAATCTATCTGTCATCTTTGTTTCTATCTATCATGTCATGTATCAACCAACCTATCTGTATATGTATCTTTCTATATTCTATAACCCATCATGTATCTATCTATATCATCTATCTACCATCTTACAATATATCTAATATATTATCTATCCACTTATCTATATATCCATTCTAATCTATCATCTGACTTCCATATATCTGCCTAATCTTTCCTATCTATCTAACTATCTATCTATCTATCTATCTATCTATCTATCTATCTATCTATCTATCTATCTATCTATCTATCTATCTATCTATCTATCTACCTATCTGTATGTCTGTATCTCTGTCTGTCTATCTATCTATCTATCTATCTATCTATGTATCTATCTATCTATCTATCTGTCTGTCTGTCTGTCTGTCTGTCTGACTGTCTGTCTGTCTGTCTGTCTGTCTGTCTGTCTGACTGTCTGTCTGTTTGTCTGTCTGTCTGTCTGTCTGTCTGTCTATCTATCTATCTATCTATCTATCTATCTATCTATCTGTCTGTCTGTCTATCTATCATCTATCTTTCAAGGTACCTATCAGTCTTTCACCTATCCATCCATCTACATATGAATGCATCTATATGTTAGTAAATCATCTATCATCTATCAAACATTTATTTGCTTATTTATTTATCACAATTTCATGAGAAACGTTATCTTAAACAAACTAACCCATCACCAAGATCCTTCCATACACTCCCTTGCAGTCACTAACTTTGAGCCTAGTCAGATAATGTAGATTCACTACTTGTCTTCTCTATTCTGTACAGCCCTCCCCATGCCCAGCAACCACAATAATGCTAATCGTAAAGTGTTCTATTCTTACCCCTGCCCTTCTTCGTCCATTCACACATATCCACCCCAGTCTCTTGCCCTTTGGTAACTGTTACCCCAATCTTGGGATCTGTGAACCTACTGGTGTTTTGTTCCCTCAGTTTTATCTTGGTTCTCCATCTCCACAGATGGGTCAAATCATTTGATAGTTGTTTTTCTCTACCTCACTTATTTCACTGAGCATAATACCCTTTAGCTCCATTTTTGTTGTTGCAAATGATAGGATTTTTTTTTCTTATGTCTGAATAATATTCCTTGTGTATATGACCACATCTTCTTGAGCCATTAATCTACTGCTGACAAATTAGCTTGGAAACTTTGAATAGTGCGGTGAAAAACATAGGGATGCATTTGTCTGTTTTAACTAGGCTTCTGTATATGTTTTACTGGATTATTTATTTATTTATTTATTTATTTATTTATTTATTGCTAATCTACAATTACATGTGTAACACTACATTCACTAGACTTCCCTGATCACGAAGGTCCGCCCAATTACCCACTGCATCCACTTCCATCAACAGAGAAATGTACTGTAGAATCACTGACTTCTCTGCTTGGTTCTACCCTCCGAAAACATTACATGTGCATATCATAATGCATTCTTTCTACCCCCACTGTTTTCCCTCCATTCTCACATGTCCTCCCTAGTCGCTTTCCCTTTGGTAACTGTTAGTTCCTTCTTGGGTTCTGTGTGTCTGCAGCTATTTTGCTCCATCAGTTTTGTTCTTGGATCTCCATGTTCACAGATGGGTAAAATCATTTGATACTTGTCCTTTTCCTGTCTCATTTCATTGAGCATAATACCCCCTCCTTCCATCCATGATGTTGCAAATGGTAGGAATTGTTTTCTTCTTATGGCTGAATGATAATTGATTGTGTATATGTACCACATCTTCTTAATCCATTCACATACTGATGGACACAGTTGGCTATTGAGAATAGTGCTGTGATAACAAAGAGGTGCACATGTCTTTTTTCAACTGGGCTGCTACATTCCGTCAATAAATCAATCTATCAATCTATCTGTCATCTTTGTTTCTATCTATCATGTCATGTATCAACCAATCTATCTGTATATGTATCTTTCTATATTCTATAACCCATCATGTATCTATCTATATCATCTATCTACCATCTTACAATATATCTAATATATTATCTAACCACTTATCTATATATCTATTCTAATATATCATCTGACTTCCATATATCTGCCTAATTTTTCCTATCTATCTATCTATCTATCTATCTATCTATCTATCTATCTATCTATCTATCTATCTATCTATCTATCTATCTATCTATCTATCTATCTATCTATCCATCCATCCATCCATCCATCCATCCATCCATCCATCCATCTATCTATCAATCTATCTATCTATCTATCTATCTATCTATCTATCTATCTATCTATCTATCTATCTATCTATCTATCTATCTATCTATCTATCTATCTATCTATCTATCTATCTATCTATCTACCTATCTGTCTGTCTGTATCTCTGTCTGTCTATCTATCTATCTATCTATCTATCTATCTATGTATCTATCTATCTATCTATCTATCTGTCTGTCTGTCTGTCTGTCTGTCTGACTGTCTGTCTGTCTGTCTGTCTGTCTGTCTGACTGTCTGTCTGTCTGTCTGTCTGTCTGTCTGTCTGTCTGTCTATCTATCTATCTATCTATCTATCTATCTATCTATCTATCTATCTATCTATCTATCTATCTATCTCTCTATCTTTCTATCTATCTATCTATCTGTCTGTCTGTCTGTCTGTCTATATATCTATCTATCTATCTATCTATCTATCTATCTATCTATCTATCTATCTATCTATCTATCTATCTATCTATCTATCTATCTATCTGTCTGTCTGTCTATCTATCATCTATCTTTCAAGGTACCTATCAGTCTTTCACCTATCCATCCATCTACATATGAATGCATCTATATGTTAGTAAATCATCTATCATCTATCAAACATTTATTTGCTTATTTATTTATCACAATTTCATGAGAAACGTTATCTTTACTAAACTAACCCATCACCAAGATCCTTCCATACACTCCCTTGCAGTCACTATCTTTGAGCCTAGTCAGATAATGTAGATTCACTACTTGTCTTCTCTATTCTGTACAGCCCTCCCCATGCCCAGCAACCACAATAATGCTAATCGTAAAGTGTTCTATTCTTACCCCTGCCCTTCTTCGTCCATTCACACATATCCACCCCAGTCTCTTGCCCTTTGGTAACTGTTACCCCAATCTTGGGATCTGTGAACCTACTGGTGTTTTGTTCCCTCAGTTTTATCTTGGTTCTCCATCTCCACAGATGGGTCAAATCATTTGATAGTTGTTTTTCTCTACCTCACTTATTTCACTGAGCATAATACCCTTTAGCTCCATTTTTGTTGTTGCAAATGATAGGATTTTTTTTTCTTATGTCTGAATAATATTCCTTGTGTATATGACCACATCTTCTTGAGCCATTAATCTACTGCTGACAAATTAGCTTGGAAACTTTGAATAGTGCGGTGAAAAACATAGGGATGCATTTGTCTGTTTTAACTAGGCTTCTGTATATGTTTTACTGGATTATTTATTTATTTATTTATTTATTTATTTATTTATTTATTTATTTATTTATTTATTGCTAATCTACAATTACATGTGTAACACTACATTCACTAGACTTCCCTGATCACGAAGGTCCGCCCAATTACCCACTGCATCCACTTCCATCAACAGAGAAAGGTACTGTAGAATCACTGACTTCTCTGCTTGGTTCTACCCTCCGAAAACATTACATGTGCATATCATAATGCATTCTTTCTACCCCCACTGTTTTCCCTCCATTCTCACATGTCCTCCCTAGTCGCTTTCCCTTTGGTAACTGTTAGTTCCTTCTTGGGTTCTGTGTGTCTGCAGCTATTTTGCTCCATCAGTTTTGTTCTTGGATCTCCATGTCCACAGATGGGTAAAATCATTTGATACTTGTCCTTTTCCTGTCTCATTTCATTGAGCATAATACCCCCTCCTTCCATCCATGATGTTGCAAATGGTAGGATTTGTTTTCTTCTTATGGCTGAATGATAATTGATTGTGTATATGTACCACATCTTCTTAATCCATTCACATACTGATGGACACAGTTGGCTATTGAGAATAGTGCTGTGATAACAAAGAGGTGCACATGTCTTTTTTCAACTGGGCTGCTACATTCCGTCAATAAATCAATCTATCAATCTATCTGTCATCTTTGTTTCTATCTATCATGTCATGTATCAACCAATCTATCTGTATATGTATCTTTCTATATTCTATAACCCATCATGTATCTATCTATATCATCTATCTACCATCTTACAATATATCTAATATATTATCTAACCACTTATCTATATATCTATTCTAATATATCATCTGACTTCCATATATCTGCCTAATCTTTCCTATCTATCTATCTATCTATCTATCTATCTATCTATCTATCTATCTATCTATATGTCTGTCTATCTATCATCTATCTTTCAAGGTACCTATCAATCTTCCACCTATCCATTCATCTACATATGTATTCATCTATCATGTTAGTAATTCATCTATCATCTATGAAACATATATTTGCCTATTTATTTATCACACTTTCATGAGAAACATTATCTTTACTAAACTAACCCATCACCAAGATCCTTCCATACACTCCATTGCAGTCACTCTCTTTGAGCATAATCAGATAATGTACAATCACTACTTGTCTTCTCTGTTTTGTACAGCCCTCCCCATGCCCAGCACCCACAATAATGCTAATCCTAAAGTGTGCTATCCTTACCTCTGCCCTTTTTCTTGCATTCACACCTATCCACCCCAGTCTCTTGCCCTTTGGTAACTGTTACCCCAATCTTGGGATCTGTGAACCTACTGGTGCTTTGTTCCCTCAGTTTTATCTTGGTCCTCCATCTCCACAGGTGGGTCAAATCATTTGATAGTTGTTTTTCTCTACCTCACTTATTTCACTGAGCATAATACCCTCTAGCTCCATCCATGTTGTTGCAAATGATAGGATTTGTTTTCTTCTTATGTCTGAATAATATTTCTTGTGTATATGACCACATCTTCTTGAGCTATTAATCTACTGCTGACAAATTAGCTTGGCAACTTTGAATAGTGCTGTGATAAACATAGGGATGCATTTGTCTGTTTTAACTAGGCTTCATTATTTGTATTACTGGATTATTTATTTATTTATTTATTTATTGCTAATCTATAATTGCATGTGTAACACTACATTCACTAGACTTCCCTGATCACGAAGATCTGCCCAATGCCCCACTGCATTCACTTCCATCAACAGAGCAAGGTACTGTAGAATCACTGACTTCTCTGCTTGGTTCTACCCTCCGAAAACATTACATGTGCCAATCATAATGCATTACTTCTCCCCCCACTATTATCCCTCCATTCTCACATGTCCTCCCTAGTCGCTTT
Source organism: Manis pentadactyla (assembly GCF_030020395.1). Classification (NCBI taxonomy): domain Eukaryota; kingdom Metazoa; phylum Chordata; class Mammalia; order Pholidota; family Manidae; genus Manis; species Manis pentadactyla. The sequence goes on from NC_080039.1 coordinate 19,644,429, forward strand.
CCCTTTGGTATCTTTTAGTTCATTCTTGGGTTCTGTGTGTCTGCAGGTATTTTGCTCCATCAGTTTTTTTCTTGGTTCTCCATGTCCACAGATGGGTCAAATCATTTAATACTTGTCCTTTTCCTGTCTCATTTCATTGAGCATAATACCCCCTCCTTCCATCCATGTTGTTGGAAATGGTAGGATTTGTTTTCTTCTTATGGCTGAATGATAATTGATTGTGTATATGTACCACATCTTCTTAATCCATTCACCTACTGATCTACACAGTTGGCTATTGTTAATATTGCTGTTATAACAAAGAGGTGCACATGTCTTTTTTCAACAGGACTGCTACATTCCATCAATAAATCAATCTATCAATCTATCTGTCATCTTTGTTTCTATCATGTCATGTATCAACCAACCTATCTGTATATGTATCTTTCTATATTCTATAACCCATCATGTATCTATCTATATCATCTATCTACCATCTTACAATATATCTAATATATTATCTATCCACTTATCTATATATCCATTCTAATCTATCATTTGACTTCCATATATCTGCCTAATCTTTCCTATCTATCTATCTATCTATCTATCTATCTATCTATCTATCTATCTATCTATCTATCTATCTATATGTCTGTCTATCTATCATCTATCTTTCAAGGTACCTATCAATCTTCCACCTATCCATTCATCTACATATGTATTCATCTATCATGTTAGTAATTCATCTATCATCTATGAAACATATATTTGCCTATTTATTTATCACACTTTCATGAGAAACATTATCTTTACTAAACTAACCCATCACCAAGATCCTTCCATACACTCCATTGCAGTCACTCTCTTTGAGCATAATCAGATAATGTACAATCACTACTTGTCTTCTCTGTTTTGTACAGCCCTCCCCATGCCCAGCACCCACAATAATGCTAATCCTAAAGTGTGCTATCCTTACCTCTGCCCTTTTTCTTGCATTCACACCTATCCACCCCAGTCTCTTGCCCTTTGGTAACTGTTACCCCAATCTTGGGATCTGTGAACCTACTGGTGCTTTGTTCCCTCAGTTTTATCTTGGTCCTCCATCTCCACAGGTGGGTCAAATCATTTGATAGTTGTTTTTCTCTACCTCACTTATTTCACTGAGCATAATACCCTCTAGCTCCATCCATGTTGTTGCAAATGATAGGATTTGTTTTCTTCTTATGTCTGAATAATATTTCTTGTGTATATGACCACAACTTCTTGAGCTATTAATCTACTGCTGACAAATTAGCTTGGCAACTTTGAATAGTGCTGTGATAAACATAGGGATGCATTTGTCTGTTTTAACTAGGCTTCATTATTTGTATTACTGGATTATTTATTTATTTATTTATTTATTGCTAATCTATAATTGCATGTGTAACACTACATTCACTAGACTTCCCTGATCACGAAGATCTGCCCAATGCCCCACTGCATCCACTTCCATCAACAGAGCAAGGTACTGTAGAATCACTGACTTCTCTGCTTGGTTCTACCCTCCGAAAACATTACATGTGCCAATCATAATGCATTACTTCTCCCCCCACTATTATCCCTCCATTCTCACATGTCCTCCCTAGTCGCTTTCCATTTGGTATCTTTTAATTCATTCTTGGGTTCTGTGTGTCTGCAGGTATTTTGCTCCATCAGTTTTGTTCTTGGTTCTCCATGTCCACAGATGGGTCAAATCATTTAATACTTGTCCTTTTCCTGTCTCATTTCATTGAGCATAATACCCCCTCCTTCCATCCATGTTGTTGGAAATGGTAGGATTTGTTTTCTTCTTATGGCTGAATGATAATTGATTGTGTATATGTACCACATCTTCTTAATCCATTCACCTACTGATCTACACAGTTGGCTATTGTTAATATTGCTGTTATAACAAAGAGGTGCACATGTCTTTTTTCAACAGGACTGCTACATTCCATCAATAAATCAATCTATCAATCTATCTGTCATCTTTGTTTCTATCATGTCATGTATCAACCAACCTATCTGTATATGTATCTTTCTATATTCTATAACCCATCATGTATCTATCTATATCATCTATCTACCATCTTACAATATATCTAATATATTATCTATCCACTTATCTATATATCCATTCTAATCTATCATTTGACTTCCATATATCTGCCTAATCTTTCCTATCTATCTATCTATCTATCTATCTATCTATCTATCTATCTATCTATCTATCTATCTATCTATCTATCTATCTATCTATATGTCTGTCTATCTATCATCTATCTTTCAAGGTACCTATCAATCTTCTACCTATCCATTCATCTACATATGTATTCATCTATCATGTTAGTAATTCATCTATCATCTATGAAACATATATTTGCCTATTTATTTATCACACTTTCATGAGAAACATTATCTTTACTAAACTAACCCATCACCAAGATCCTTCCATACACTCCATTGCAGTCACTCTCTTTGAGCATAATCAGATAATGTACAATCACTACTTGTCTTCTCTGTTTTGTACAGCCCTCCCCATGCCCAGCACCCACAATAATGCTAATCCTAAAGTGTGCTATCCTTACCTCTGCCCTTTTTCTTGCATTCACACCTATCCACCCCAGTCTCTTGCCCTTTGGTAACTGTTACCCCAATCTTGGGAT